>NW_028301711.1:104618939-104921969 GCF_037042655.1 Diuraphis noxia | reverse complement strand
TTTATTTTTCAATAATAAAGACGTATACACACAGCGCAGCAGGTACATAATAATATACTCAATATGGACTCCGTCTACGAACCAATTCTAGTCACGTACCGCAAGAAAACCTGATGAAGACTGCACCCTACACTACTTCTGCTTTACGGTTCGCGGGAACCGTTTGCGGATTTCAATGCAACGATGACGCACGAATGGCACTAGTCTGTGATCCCTGATACGAGAGTGGTCTGTACTGTAGGATGTCGTCTAGAATCTAAATTCTGGATAAATCTGCCATGATAGTAAGACGTTACCTGGATAAAAATCATTATTTCAGAGGACTGCAGAACATGTATTTTTCTTACGTTTTACACCGATAATAACATTATGATGTCAAATATTGCACATTCATCGTAATGCCTGATTTACATTTTTAATATAATATATGCATCGTATAACTTATGTTTTAAATCAATAATAAAAAATGTATATTCTTATATTTATATAATATAATAACTATAATATATTTTCTTATAATTTTATTTTGAGCAATCTATGATAGTTTAAATTTGAATACAGAAATCATACATGAAACATTTTCAAATTGTTAATAGCTTTTATGATTTTTGGTAGCTTAAAAGTTTTGAAATTCTATATAAATCCCTATACTAAACATTTTCGGTAATCATTTATACTAGGTAAAATTGATATTTTAGCGTAGATATGTTTTATATTTATTTTGTATTGTACAGCTTTTAGTTACCTATTACTGTTAATGCATATTTATTTGGTATTTTAGTTTATATTTGAAATCTTATTGCATATATTTTAATTACATATTATTTTGATACTTTATATTCATATAGGGAATCAAGTTTAATTAAACATATAATATAAAGATTATCATACTGTATCTATTATTAAACTTTATTGGTGCATTTAAGTTCATCCTTTAATAAGCACCCATATTTTATACTTAACAGTTTATGATCGAATTTTATTTTAAAAGATACATTTTGTGTCATATCGATTCCTCCAATTTTATATCGATTCCGCCGGCTATTGACTCCGCCGGCTACTGTTTAAAATATCTACATATTAATTCCGCCGGCTACTGTTTATCCCGCCCTTGTAATTTGTAAATGTATTTTTAAAATTACAGTCCTACATAATATACTTTATAATATATAAATTATATATAAAATGATAATAATTGTATACTAATTAAAACTAAAATGTATAGTCTAATTTGTATAAAATAATAAAAATAAAACGAGTCAATATAGGTATTTTATTTTATTCCGTACGTATTATTAGTAAATCGTATATTGCCGATTCTGTATTCTACTATATAAAATACATATACAAGGGGGAGGGGATAAACAGTGTCCGGCGGAATCAATATGTAAATAATATTAACTGTAGCCGGCGAAATTAATAGCCGGCGGAATCGATACAAACCTTTTTTCTAAACAGGTAGTTTCGACAGAATCAATAATTCCCCCTCAAATAAATATTTTCAGTTTATTTACCATTTCTGAAAACAAATGTTAATATTAATTGTATTTTTTATTTGTAATTATAAGTGACAACTAAGTATAAACAATTATACGATACTTCATAAAATGTAATGGTTAATGGACACAGTCAATGGTCAATGAGCTGATGAAAATGAATTATTCATACTACATTAAAAAAGTTTTGGCTGGAATAAAATAATGATTTTTAGGTAAATTAAAACAAATTTAAGAAAGTCAATCATATAATTTCATATAAGGATAATTTTAGCAATTATAGTCTTATGTATTAGTTTATACACTTATAGTAAAATACTTAATTGATGATCATTTTCTTTCAATAATTATTATATTATTAAGTAGTTATTTATAGGGTTAGAATATTCATGAACTTTTAGGATGTCTTATTACATGTATTCTTAGATAGGAATTCGTTTTTGAATGTTTTTCTAAATTCAAATATCAAATTTGTAATGTATATATATACATATTATTTAAATACCATTATAAACCTGCAGGAGTATATACTGTATATAGAAATATATTTAGTTACACTTGATGTCTGCTGCCAGACAATTAATTATAGTACGAGATTCCGGAAAACATTCCGCATAGACCACGGTGGAAAATGTTACGTTGTGAATAGAATTTCGCAAATGGTTATCTGCAGCCACATCGCGCGTGCGCCGTTATTATTATTATTTTATACATAATATTATAATGTATTCCTGTTTTAATCCCGAGAGATGGTGGTCTATTCATGGACAACCACTTTACATAGTTGAACATATCGTTTTGTTAATCTCTCGATCCTTCTTCCATGTGTATGTGTGTGTGTGTGTGTGCGTGCATACACGACTCAATGAACGTATATATGGATATAGGTGGACTACAGGCAGTCAGTGAAAGGTTAGACACGTGGTTGCGGGTGGGACGTGTTGGGTTGAAGGTGGTACTTGACATCTTGAATTAAATATCGTCGCGTTCGAGATTAATCGTCTTTCGTTTATGAATAACTGAAGCACACGCATATTGTTTACGTTGGTTGTAGTGGGAGTTGATGTGACGGAAATGATAAGTAGAACTCGAGAAGCATGCGTCTAAAAATTAAACGCGAAAAGAGGACATTTGTATTACGTACACAGTTCGTCAGATGCATCACTGAAACTCAACATCCTGGTGTATGGTGTGGCTTGTCTATTTTTGACATAGATGATCACACGCCTCAACCCCTCCCCCCCCAAAAAAAAAAAAATATTGAAAAATATTGAAAAATATTGATTCGCAATTAACCTATAAATTATTTTAAGTTGTTTTTTCAACGAGAGAAGTGCTCAAACCGTGCACCTGTACTATTCTTTATAATTTTTGGATTAGGTTTTGAAATTTCTAGAAGAAAAGTTCCTAATACCAATCTGAATCAATTCAAATATACGTGTAACTTACTATAAATTATAGGTGTTAAAAAAAAATTAACAAAACGATTAGTCATAGTGAAATACTTTATTTTAATTTTATAAATACCAGTTCTGGTATTTAAATATTGAAATAATTATGGTGTCAGTGAGGTTTCAATGTTATCAAAAGGTTTCGATTCCGGTCTTCAACCTAACTGACATATGTTATGTACATCTTTAAAGTTATATTGACGGTCTTTAGTTCACAATTATATGGTTTATATAATAATTTTATTGTTATTATATTTTATATAATTTTTCGATAAGTAGTAAATGCCTTATTTTGTTCACGTCAAGTTATTAGCGCGACGATGACCTTCTCCTATCAGATCCTTCTTCCTCCATACACCTCTCATTCTGTTAATTGTGAATTATTATTGTTATATTTATTTAATTTCTTTGTTTTATATGTTCTCTATGTAAAATTACTGGACAGCTTTTGCCGTTTACGTATCATCATATGCTTTCGTGTTAATTATTATTATTATTTTTATTACTGTTATCAATTTTTTTCTGCAGCCAACGCCCTTATTATTATTATTATATTATATACTTTTTTTCATTGGTTTTTGCTATGCAGTCGCTTCTATAGCACTTCCCGTTTTTTTGTTTTTGTAACACTCAAACGATTAAGATCAGTACACATTTTTGTCGTTATGTCTCATTGTCATTGTGACGCGAACACAAATTTTATTCTTGTTTTTAAATATATTATTAGTTACACGATAAAGTTAATGAAACTACTACTTCATAAACTTTTGCGTGAGTCTATTATTATTATTATTAATATTCTTCTGGTCACAAATGTGTGGCTGAGAACCTTTCTTTCATTGCGCATCAACGCACTTAACCGATGCAGTTTTCTTCCGCGTAAGTCCGCCAGCACCCATTGTGGGTTGTGAGAGAGGCCGCCCCGGTCGTCCAGTCGTGCCAGTCACCAGCTAGCGATTTTCTGCCTTAGTTATTAAGTTAGGAATTAAATTAATCTTAAGTACCTACAGCTCATTTCTTGTAATTTTACCCTATCGGCCACAGGGCCCCCGCCCCCAAAATAAACTAAATTCATCTTCCTCATTCCCGTGTATACATCCAACTTCTTAGGTCCTTTCCTATCGTCGTCTTCATTGTGTCTTGTGTTACCTACCCAACAAACATCAGGTGTGCATGACAAGTTGCCTACCCACAAAATTCTAAGGACGGTCTGTTTCTCAGGCATCACCGAGTGATCCTTCGGGTAATCCCTATTTAGGGCTCTTACATATTTATTTAAAAATATTTTGGACATAAATTTCAAACTATCTATATTTTATATACATACAATATTTTATTAAGCGTCTCAGTGATTTCCTCTTTTGTGATAACAGTGAAATATTAATTTGGTTTTTACGGTCAAATAATAATAATAATAATTAATAATTAAAACTAAGTATAATGTTGTGTAATCTCAACGTCGTATGAAACGAATGAGGGTGACCAAAACATTTTTAGATAATATTATTACCTAGGTTACCTATGGGTATAATAAAATTGTTATACCCAACAATGTACCACCGATCACCACTCAGGACCCGTCATCAACAGAGTATACCAACGAGTCGACTTGTAATTTGTGTTATTTATGACCAAACGAACCGCATTTTCGTAGAAAATTCTGAGGATTTTTAATCTTTATGAAGTTTGAAATTTAATAAAATAATACGTAATAAAAACGCAGCCGAACATTTTTAAAATCTTTTATTTTTATCACATTATTTAACCTCGGAAATCCATTCCCCTTTCATGGGTTCCAATTATTACTGGAACGTGATATATACGAACAGAAATAAATATGATAGCAACAACAAAATTTAATATCTACATGTATTAGGAAGTTCATCGACTTTAAGTGAAAACGAAAATAATGAACGAAAACAATGACAAGAGATAATATTATAAAAATCGTACGGAATATGTGTGCCATTGTCTTGTGCTCCCGTATTGTTCTGAGTAGAACGTGCAGCCACGCTGGCTCCGACTATATTTCCTCTGAAACAGTATGCCGAGGTAGTTGTATGTGTTAAGTAGTGGCGTTAATGAGAAGGAGACATCGGAGTTAGTTCATTGGCATTATCTTTTATACGTATAAACGAGTGGGTGGTTTTTATTTAAGTATAGCGATTGATTGCGTTCAGGCTATGGAGTGGTTGTTTTATCTTAGAGAATGCAAGGGAAATTAATTTAAGTTTTAAGAAAAAAAATATGTTATCACGGCTGAAAGATAATCATTAAAACGTAAGAAAGTATGTGTTTAAAATTAAAAATTACAAAAACGTTGAATGTATATTATATACTCTGGAAATATAAATATTAATGGAAATTATTTGTTAACAGTTATTATAATATTACTTTTAACAATAATTCGTTAAATTTAAAACAGTATTATGTGCTTGTGTTTGAAAAACAATTGTATGAGTGAAACTTACTCTTAGTTTAGGTAACAATTAAAATGTTCAACGTTTTGCTTTCATCACAGTTTTTCAAGGTAATTTATAATTATCATGAAAATAAGTTGGGGAATGGAAATACCTACTATACATTGGCGAATTTAATTTAATTCCAAATCTATAGAAATGCTGCGTGAAAGTTTAAATTGTTGTTGTTTCAAAAAGTTTTTTACTGAAAATTAACACAACAAACAAGATACAATAAGTCATTGTCAAACATGTATAAATAATAGGCTCAACTGTCATAATGTTACCAGTCAAATCACTACTCAGCAATGACATTTTTAACGAATAATTGGACGATTAATTGTTTTACGATTCTTAGATTCCAAGCCAAGAAGAGAAAAGATGTTTTCGAAAACGAATAAGTACCGTTGGCGCGCTCGATTATTATTATTATTATTATTATTTATGGAAATTAATAAAATTGATTATAAATAATTGATACACTTTCTATACAGCTTGACTCAGTGGTGCATTATAGCTAGCGTTTACGTTGGTTTTTCTCTTTGGCTGAGCTTGTAGTTTTAAATCATCCTTGTTATTTTTCTATATTTTTTTATTTTGTTTTTATTAAATGTTAAAGTCAAGAGTGAGTATTTTTTTTCTCGTTGTATTCTGTGCATTGTTTAAACAACGAATCTCGCGTTAATGCTTGTTTGAAAAATACAAATATAAACTCGCTAATAAAAAACACGCTGCGTATTGAGTTATAACTTATATATAGCGCAGACTCGAGTGGAAAACTTTTTTACATCGATATCGCTGGCAAAAAAATACTCTGTATCAAATATGTACCTACTATGCATATAAGAATATTAATTAAAATTACGCCGAGACAAGCCTGCAGGGAAGACTGCAGTTTAAATATGCACTAAATAATGTGCTTTCTGTCTACCTCTGTACTAAGCAAACGCCCCAACAGTATTTTTTTTTATTATACATTTTACGCTTTCACGTGGCAACCGTTTCCGCTTACCCTGAAAATAATATGTATAAACATGAAAACCACGAACGCAAAAGCAGTGTGTGTAAATTGTATCGATATAATTAATATTAATATAATCGTTCGTTTTTTTTATAAACTTTATTTAATATCTTTTTTTTACCTTATTTATATAATGCTTTTTGAACACATTATATTTTGTGCAGTCATTAATAACTATAATATAAATTGTAAGTTGTAAGATCTTAAAAAAATCTATCATTGTTGTAGCAAATTGAAATTATTTTTATTGGTAAAAATATTATATAATATATAAGATAATTGTAGGCATTCAAATGCATACCTACAGTTGATTTATTATTTTACTTTAAATAATTATTAGGATCATTAATATGTATATTTTTTTCTTCTCAAAGTATTTAAAATGTGCCTTAAAATATTATAATTGAAATGCGGTTGTTTACTTTATTTTATAATGATATATTGTGTACTTGCACTGTACACATTATAGCGAAGGAGTTTAACACAAATTAATGTATTTATGTATTACTTAATATCAATGTAAATCTTTATGCGTTGAAAAAAGAAAACTATTGATAAATTACCATATTAAGTAAATATAGCATATTTTATACTTATTCCTAACACAGAACTTCTTTAACTTCATCTTAATTTGATGCAGAGAAAACCATGTAAGCGTAGAGTGTTGATAAATATTTTTTCAGTCGATGCCTATATAATACCTATGATATTATTTTTATTCAACAATAAATTGGCAAGTCGATACAACCACGCCAAAGTTTTCTTAAAGCCGTTGTAAATACACCTATGGCGCAACTACGCAAATATTTGCTTTATTTTCTAGATTCATCTGCAACTAACGTTAACAATACAAACTAGAATTCGATTGGACGCTTTTCGTGAAATTTCCGCAATGATACCTACACAGACCGTGTTATTGTAAGTAGGTCGTATACACCGCACTGCAGTGATTGCGTGAACTCAAAAGTTATTGGATGAAATAAGTAGATATGCGGACGGGTATGTAATAATGTAATAAATCGTGGAAAGTTACGTAAGTATCATACGTGACTTAAAATACATAATATTACTATACGAATTATTATAATCTTATGTTACTAACGTCAAAGTGGTACAAAAAATAATGAAAATAATAAGAATGATAATAATAAAATACCTTTATAATATTATTACTTATGCTCAATCAGAGGTCATCACCAAGAAAAACATCTACGTAATACCTATGCAAACAACACCCTTCCAGCTGCTCCCGACTCCCGAGACTCGGGATTATATATTATTTAATTAAACTTTATACTGTGGTACATACATTTTCTTGTGCCAGTCTTAATTTTTGAAATTCATTTTCCGTTGTTAATAATATGATAATATTATTATTTATTGTGCGTCGGCAGAGGAGCAGTTTTATGAGCTGTGTAACAAGAATATAATATTATCGATCACATGCTAATGGCGCATTTAAAATTTTCTTAAAAGGTGAACAAACTTTACCTTGCTCTGCAATAAAAGATTGATTTTAAATTATCTCTTTCAAAAATGTCATCCATCAAACAAACAAATTGGGAATCTTGAGTGAAATATTTCTAAAAAGAATCATGTTTGAGGTTCTCAAATTCTGAACGATGAATGTGTTGAATTAACAATATTTTATCTTTTTATTCTTTAGAAGCGTAAATAATTGTTTAGCATAAAGCTTTTCAAACTTTTTACTTTTAAATGAGGGTAATGGCTAAAAAATTGGATCTAGTCAATACTTCGACCGACCAAAAGAAGATAACATGCAGTTCCTGGGTACTTTTAAAAATAATTAAGAAAAACCAAAAACATAAAACCATGGACAAAACGGGAATTAAATGTTTTAATATATCGATGTAATTAAAAAAGACTCTGCCAAAAATGTATACAAGCGTGTTTTAGAGTACTTCAATTTTTTAAATGTATTCAATTTTTCTTTTATTTTAGTGTTTTTGAAAAATATTTAAAACACGTAATAAATATACTTGCATATTCTATGTACATCGTGGACTAGAAGATATAATAACAGATTCTTTTTAAACTGATATCAAAATATCAAAATGCCTAAGTTTATAGCCATTTAGGTACTTACATTTTTTATAAATTGTATATTAAAATGTTGGTGATATTTAATCAAAAAATAATAACTTTTTTTTAACAATTTTAGGTATTTTGTTGTGATTCAAAAAGTATTAATCATTTGGGCTGAAATTTTTTTAGCGTTACCAACGCGTAAATCATTATATTTAACTTCAATTATAAGAATAAGCTAGTTGAAGTAACACACACACACACACACATATATATGTTACCGTCAATGATGTAAATTAGTTAATAACGTAAATGCCTAGCCAATATTATAAATTCCTAACATTAGTAGTCGATATTGTCAATGCCTAGGAATTAACTGACAACATAGGCAAGGTTGTAAAATTTAAATATTTTGTTAACACATTTAGAACTATGACTAGGAACTTACTTTAATGTCTAATACTGATAGGCAATGTTGATAATTATGTTTAACGAAATATTTTAATTAGGTCAGAAATGTATAAATACAAGATAAATTATACATAATTAATAATTATTTATTTTCACAATCTCCAGCAGCCTCACGAACCGTAATTTCTTTTACTCCGGCAGTCGCGATTGTTTTTTCATAATTCAATATATTTTCAGGACACGGAACGAGTTGTGCTCTAGTGAACCTATTTTTTAGCATGCCATACTCCGTACCTACATAGTAATTTATTTTAATATTGTTATTAATTTATTTTAACAATTAATTTTTATTGTACTTACATAATTTATACATATCAGCTTCATATGAAACAATGACCGCCAAAAGATTAAGGGGTGAGCCACGTGCTCTATCCACGTCAGGTATAAGTACTCTTACAGTAATTCCTACTTGAAGTTCTGTTAACTTAGTATTAGAATACTTCATCATTTTTTGTGCTTGCTTTTAAAGGTTAGTTATGGCCCTTTGTCTATGATTATTAATTTGATCTTTGTTCGAATCTAAGATATTACAAAAATCCAAAAATGTAAAAAGGATTAGATTTATCAGCTTTATCGTACGTACTTATTATATCTAGATAAATCGATTTTACAACGCAAGAATATTTTATATTTTTGTCAATTATGCCTGAAAAATCCCGGAGTTATTGTCATTAACATTAACATTGACTAGTCATTAACATTAATTCCTTAATTTACGTCTTTGCCGGTAACATATATACTTATAAAAAATATTTTGCATTAGAGATGTTAGATATATTGAGCTACTTAGAATCGTTTTTTGTATTTATTAATTTGATTAATGGTATCCACAACAATAGTGACCTAGTCAATGACAAGATATACTCGAAATACTTCCAACTATACGAAGCAGAATGGCTTCAAATTTTTATTTATTTAATTCATTAATGATTAAAATACATATATATCAATGAAAAAATAAACAAATTAAAAATGCTTTGAGTGAAAATATACCTACCTATTTCCACTAAACACGCCACTGATGTTATTTCCTATGGAATTAAAAACATAAAATACATAAATATTGTAGTTTTGGCCAGATATTGATAAAATTCCAACATTTATTCCGAGAAATATACTCCTTACAACTCATAAAAAGTTCGTTTTTAAAATGTTCATTGAAGTAAATATTATTTCACGCTCTTTACTTGGAAAATATTCTTAAAATAAATGCTCCTTTTTACGAATACGTTTGTGTAAAAAAAATATACAGAATTTATCTGTCTGCACTATATCGCTGAAGTTTAAAAACAAAAGACATTTTCCCCACAGCAGCTGTGTATATAGGTATAGTTATTATGTTTAAGAAAATAACAACGATATTAACATGTTGGTTTACAAAAAAAAGCTATTAAAATATTTTTCAATCTAATAATAAAATTTGAGAACCTTTTTACTTTAAAAAATACAATTAATCAATACGAATGTTATTAAAATATTGTTTGAAAAATATCTCAGCACTGAGGTCGTATAATTTTCTTGATGAACATAAATAGTTTCAAAAATGTCGTAATGCTAGTTATAAAAATATTATTTCTACCTTAGAAAAAAAACTATAAACGTGAACCGTGATTATTTTGACATGTTGTTTTCGACAACGTCATGTTTTTCATTTAGCAAATAACAAATTAAAATTATTTTCCCGCTTTTTGCTGGCGCTCGTTATACCTATAATGATATTGTTGCAGTGGTTTACATGTTTTTGCGGAAGACGGGAAAAAAATAGACGGTACCTAATTAATTTGTCTCGGGTTTCGGTCAGGATGTTTGTTTTATGGAAAATGGATCATGGTGCCACAGACTGCCGAAAAACAAAGGTATCGGAAATATAGGTGCCACGAAAAATAAATCATGAAATATGTAAGTGTTAAAATCGAATAACTTCATATTGTAGAGTCATGGGAGGATGATTGCAATAACCTAAATTAATGAAAATAACAGGAAATCTGCTAAGGGTGACTCTCTAGTGTGCCACAAAGGCAACAAAATTTTTATGGGGTATGGTATTAAATTTGGGATATTTAAATTGTACAATATTAAAAAATTTTTATTTTAAACCTGCATCTGATATTAAAATGTGAATTATCTACTTAGTTTGTTCGATATTAGCGGTGATACTTTTAATAAATTACCGAAGTTTAAATAAAACTGATCTTACAACGAGAATAACTTTTTTTGTATGATTTTATTTATAGTATAGACATTATTGCATTGGGAAAATGATTCTGTACAGATCTCATGTAAATATAATAATATATGTAGAATTTGTTCTTGGTTTCCACAAAAATATATAAGGTATAAGCTACACGATTTATCAAATTCAAAGATATTTACGCTGCGTTAGTTTATACCTTATAAAATAAATTTATATTTTATGTAATATGTAATATAGTCTTTTAAATTATTTTCTACCACAGAATTGCATATTAAATTCGATTTCAATTTTAAAAACAGTCATCTTTATTCTTTAACTACGGGTTTAACTTAATTTTTGACGTATAAAGTATAATTGAAGGGAAATATCCATATTATTACAACTATTGTTGAATTTATTATTTATGTACCTTAATCAGGTAAAAATAAAAAAATAAAATATTCTATGCTTTATCTTAGTTGATATTCACTTTTGTAATATTTATAGTCGACGTGAGGATAGCAATAAAAACAACAGTCAATAAATCATAATATGCCAATATATAAGGGCTTTATACTGCAAAATAATAATAATATTATACAAGATACAATATGTTCAGGTGCCCCAGCAGTCTGTGTTTGATGTTATTAATCTTGTATGAATTCTGATGTATAATGTTTGTTCAAGGGTAGGTTGGAATTTATTATTTTACAGGGTGAATCGCCGAATACGATCACCACAGTTCAGTAGGTACTTGTTAATTGTGCATTAATTTAAATTTTAAATTTCTAAATATACTTTGCAGATGATTTTTTGAAATTTTCATATTTAGTCTAATACTTATATACTGTCACAATTTTTACAATATTTATTTAACTATGCTAATAGACGATTAATTATTACTAGGTATAATTTTCATACCATTGCAACCCTCGTTCTATCATCATTTAGCATATTATTTGTTCATATATAAATATAATAAACATTTTCGAAAAAAATTACTGGTTAACAATTTACAGTAAAATTCGGAATCTCATCAAGGGCACTCTCTAAAATATATTACAATATAATACAATATATAAACATTATAAACCAGTGTTGGTCAAAGTCTAAAGTCAATTTAATATATTATAATACGGCGCGTATAATTAAATCTTGATGATAAAAATCAAGATTAACTAAAATAAAGGTAGAGGGTGGGGCTTACATGGCACTCCTGCGGATGCTGTTAATCGTATCACTCGTTTGGAAAAAAATAAATATGTTTTTAGACAACCATACGAAATATTTAGTAAATGGCATAAAACATCAAAGTATAATATTATATGAAAATATTTTATTAAGTATAAATATACCTACTTAGGTAAACATCAGAATATTTTGTATACAACACATTATGCTAGGCATCAAGGATAAAATTGGGATATTTTGAGTTGAGCATCCTTGGTGAATATCAACACTCTATAAGTATCACACTCTATATAATAGTTCAGGTATAAACCGTGTGTTCGATTTAATCCCTATTGCCACAATTTCCCGATTAGTTGGTTATTTTCTAATAGTATATTTTCATGTAAATAAATAGGTATCAAGAAATATAATATTTATGTAAAGCACAGTGACCATGCACATTTATATACTACATACCTATCATTATACAGGACAGAATAGAAAGACCAGGTAAATGAAAAATGAAAATAATATGAACGATTAATTATTATTTAAGATTTGTTAATACCATTATAATATTTAAAAAAAATAATTGTAATTTATCTCTATTAAATTGTCGTTAAAATTAGATGCACAAATTGGCTATTATTTGGAAAAAAAAACATTTAATACAATTTAAAATGTTTCATTTTCACAGATAGAAAATATACATCGTTATACTGTGCCTATAACTCAAGCGTTTATACTCAATAAATTATTATATATATTATGTATATAAATTGTAAAATATCGATTAAACCAAAGTTATATATAATTTGTCAGGTCATTCTGTTACATACAAGGGAATTCTATTAAAACATGGGATAAAGTAAAAAAATAAAACTAAACGCCAAAAGAGTAAGTTAGGGTGTAGGAGCGGGTCGAGGAAACAACATCAATATAAATATAAATATTGTGTTTTACGATTTGTTCCGAGCGTAATATTATAGGTACGAGTATTGCAGTATGTGTGCTCATAATATAATAATATATATATTATAGCATATTTAAACCGATATTGACTTGGGTATGCCAGGTAATCCGCTTTCGGTCGTTAAAGCCTCTATTTCATTTCCGTCATCCATTACTACCCCCTATACAATCGCAACCACCTCACTGATCTCGCAGCCCCTGTTTGGTTCCTTGGCGGCACGGTTCAGGAGAGATCCGTTTTCATTAATCCTGACCGGACAGACAGATCGGTGCCGTATACTTATCGATATATTATATATATATATATATAGCCATATAGGTAGGTTAGGAACCCACACTGCACGATATGCGCGCGCAGACACAGATGAGGTACTTTCAATATGTATTTATACTTGTGACTAAAAGTAGATGGGTAGATAGATTGTAATATATATATATATTTATATAAATATATAATCAAAAAATATAACGTATAATAAATAATAAAAATAATGTGTAATAATACTGCCCCTGATTTATCTGATTGAAGGACTTACAATATTATTAAATGACTAAATAATCGTATAATTTCATGTCAATAATGTCAAGTTAAATTAAAGTTGTGTAGGTGATGTGGGTTTATCAAAATGTGTTGATATATATTATATAAATAAAACAAAAATCTTGTCTGTATTCCATAATTACGATTTTGGTATGGATTTTATCAAAACTATATACTCATATAGTATCTCATACATAACTACAGTTGAAATTTGTATTTCGTATATTTTTTTTTCAGGAATTCTTAATCAGCTCAACAAAAAATACCACTCTCGACCATGTACCTCAGATGCATAGATATTCAATAATGTAATACATCATAATAAACGAAATCACTATAATTGTATGGCAAGCAGTCATTACGATTATTTAAATTATACCTATACCATACCTATTATAATATTTTAAGAATACCATACTTTTGAATAATTTAATACAAAACAGCTGCAGCTATCACTGGTGTTTTACATATTGGTATAATTATAATATTATCGTAACCATTTATGCAGCAAGAAATTAACTCGGAGATAATAATATCGACGACGACGATGTATAATCACATGACATATTTTCCGAAATCTTTCTTCAAAACTCTATGTATGAAACAACGTTCACATGGGTACGGCGACAGTGAGGTTTCAACGGATGGAATCGGACGATTTTAAAGTCGATCCCTCTTTCTTTGAACTTATTATTGCACATTTAGTAGACAAAGTTTTAGATAAATCCGTTCGTGGGAAATGACATTTCTTCACGTGAAAGTTATAAATTCTGAACACAGGTTTCAGTTTCGGATGACGATCACTTAAAGCGGTTTCCTAGTTAAGTCATTGGTGACTATTGCTCAGATTATCATTAAATGAGTACCTAACTACATGTTTTTACGCCAACAGTTAACTGTTAATTTATTTATAAATTATTTATAAATTGAATAATATGCACCACTCATTTTTAGATGGATAACTTTCTACATTTGTTTAATCATTTATAAAATAGGATTATAATTAATAATAATGATTAAGACTAAAAAATGCAATTATAATTTTTTTGTAAATATTTTTTTTTTAATGTTTCCTATTTTAAATTATCTATTCGAATGTTACTTATTCTGGAACTGCTAATTTTTCCTACCCATTAAATTAAATATTTAAATTGTAATTGTTTTGAATAGGTAGTATATCATTGATACAAATGTATATAATATATATATCACCCTTTCTCCTTATCCTATACTCACATTTTGTTCTTGAAATCTCTTGAGTTTAATCTTTCCGCATTTAAGGGCCGTATACTCTCGTATCTATGTATGTATATATAGAAATAAAAATAGTTATACGACAGCTATGACTTAAGTCTTAGACGATGACTCACATAGCTGATAATATAAATTTCATTGGAATGAATAGCGACGGGACTGGTGCATTGCAGCTTCGGAAGAGCATTACTACTAGGATCGAATGGCGGTGAGTATTATAATATATCGTGTAGGATTTCGGTGAAATATACACCCTCGAGACGGCGTTAACATGAGCAAAAATACGGCAGGGACATGTTATATGTATTTCATACAAATATGCGAATGAGCATTTGAATAATTCCGACGTATGAAATAATGATAATAAAAATGAAAAGTGTGTTTCGATCCCAGCTGCGTGTCCCAAAGCATTATCATACTTGACATTGGGGTAATTTTGATTTTTTTCACCCATTAGCTTGATTAGTTATTAGACATCTGAATCCGCTATAATTGATATCTTATTATTATTAAATCTGGTAATCCTAAAATCTAAATAACTGATTATACTGATTATACCTACTACAAAACACTAAAATGTGTATTTTTTTATGGAATAACTTTTAAAAAATATATTGCCTGCGTTTTTAAATTAAACACTTATTATTATTATATAAATTATTTGTTCAATATTATAATAATATTATAAATTTTTCTACTAAGTAATGCATTTGTGTCAAGCTTATTCAAATTGATCAACCTACCAATTTGGAAAATGAGGAGTCTTACTCTTTAGTATATGAACAAATTTACAAAAAAACATTTGCAGGTATATTAGATTTCCAATATCTTGTGTTAAATAAATATGTAGATAGTATTATAGTTATTTTAAAACCTAGGTATGTACGTATCTAAAATCTTGATGAAAGATATGATCTACTGATTTATACTGACAAAAGCTATCTACATAGTAATTTATGATAGCTTATGGCTTGATATTTGTTTGCCCCACTAAATAAAATAATACATTAGTGTCAATGTGTTATAATTACAAAAAGATAAAAAGAAACCTGTGGACATTTCCATAGCTATCAAACAAAAAAGGATACCTATATACATAGCATAAACTATGTACAATAGCGATCAGTGTCAGGTGCAAACAATAATATAACATTCTCTAAAATGTAAATCACAGTGAAAACTTCGTAGATCTGGATACCAGTTCCCAACTCACAAACAATTAAATCACTGTGAAGATCTGCGAGACAGTTATTGATTTAATATAAAACTAATGGAGCTATTTCTGTATAATAAAAAAAAAACCGCGGGAATATGTTGTGGCGATCACGTGTCATCCATCATGAACAAAAATATTTGTTGGATTTTTATTGAAGTGTTGATGTATTAAGATCAACAGAAGGGTCAAGTGCAGCAATCGGGTAGGTCCATTTTTCATAAATTATTCATTCAGCGTGACCGTCAAGAAATTCATTATCAAATTTACTTCCATTGAAAATAATTAGTGAAATGTATAAATAATCGTATTTATCTGGTTGTTGTACCTTTATAAAGATATTATATCACGGAAAAGTCACTTTTGGAAATATTTTGAAATCAAGGCCATAACTGGAAACAAATTCGCTTGTAATTTATAACACCAATCGGTGGACGAAGCGTATTTGATCGTGAATTTTCAGAAATTACTGGGCCTTTTACTGGTGCTTAAATCGCAAATGCTACAGATAAACATGCAAGTGCGTGATGTGTATATAAGACTTGACGATAAAACGACCACGGAGATGGGTTTCTCTTATCATTATTTTTTCTACTGCCGTTTACCCGTCACGTTCCACCAACATAATAATATATTATTACGGTACACACCAGACTACAGATGTACATCTCGTATTTTGATGAATGGACTTCGTAAATAAACATTAGTTTCTTTGGTGATTCTTTGTTGGGATTATCATTTTTCGGGCATCCTGAGGAATTGAAACGCATCACCTACATATTTATACGTAACTGTGTAGTCATCAGAGTATTGTATTTTTGTTATTTTATTTTATTTTTTAAATATCTAAAAAACCACTCGACCACGTGTTGGAAGTTCGCACGCGTTATTCCAATATCAACATTGTATATATCGTATCGCATTATGTATGTATAGTATATTATGTAAATATGTTGTAATGTATTCAATAGAGTATACAAGTTGTGTATTATAAGTACTGTATACTCTGTATTATGTGCTTATGTGTATATACATGATGCCATCGGTTTTTTTAGTATTAAACGATTGATACGTTTAGGATGTATGGTGGAAATATTTTATTCGCTACAAATGATCATATCACGTTATACATAGTGCTCCACTTAATCTGACACTATCATAATAGTGTGTTCAGTCAATTAGATTTTGAAAATAATCTTAAGGTACGCTGAACGTTTCAAACGAAGTATTATTTGTTTTACCTACTTGTATTTTTTTAAACGGAAGCCCACTAATTTTCAAACGAATTCATATTCATGCGGTTAAGTACGTGAAAATTAAAATATATTATACAAGTTAATGAATAAAATCAAATGAAGTTGGTGGTTAAAATTAATATATATTTTAATCACATTCAATAATTTTAAAATTGTGTTTACGAAGTATTCACAATAATTACTGTAGGTAATATTAACTACAGCTTAATTTAATTTTGAACAACCTATTAAATTATTATTACAAAATGATAAACTCAGATTATTATACGCTTATAATATATTGATACTAAATATAGTAATATTATATAATATTAATCTCCAACAAAAATGTGTAGCACTTTAATCATGTCTGCGTATTCAATGGTAAACGTAAATTACTACTTTAACCTACCTACTTATAAGTTTTACAAAGGCACATAAGCAATAATAATTAAAAACTTAAATTTGGGTGTTTAATTAGAAACCTTAGATCGACTTTACTCATTAACTCGCCAATACCCAACCTTAGAAACATCGAAAGAGAAAACGAGCTTAATATCTGATTAGACGGATCATACTCGTCGTAGAAGTTTAATGTCGTAGAATAATATTATTGTAATATAGTAATACCTACAGATACGCTTCGCGCAACAAACCTACATTGAACGAAACACGTCAGATTATTATCCTAAAATTATTCAATTTCAAAACAACAAGAAAATGGCAAAATAATATAACACTCAGCCACTTTAAAGAAATAATTACAGAACTTCATAATTATAATAATATATATGATGTATTTGCGAGTCTGCATATCGTTTCGAATTTGAATTTTTTTGCATCCTCAAGGTCTAGAGTCATGTTTACGTGGAAGCACCGGGGTTTTTTTATCTGGTAATTTGTGGTATATACCAAACACCGTGGACGCCCTTCTGTAGACAATATTGATTATGTTCCTGGAGGCGTATATAATGAAGGTACACACAATATTATTATTTTACAAATATGCGAATAAAAGCTGATATGCACAGCAGAATATCTGTCGAGAGATGCACAAACGCAAATTAATATTATTGCAATAATATAGTTATGCTTGCCTATAAGAACTTCAATTTTAAAACAAAATGTAGCGCTTCTTAGTGCCTTGTTCGTCTGTTGGACTCCAACAGTCCAGTTCTGATTTATATACATAATAAATTACACGTAGGAAAATATTCGTTTATTGCACTCACTAGATACTGCTTAATGGGGTCAATGTATATTTTTAAAAGCATATTTCCTCAGTGTTAGTCTACTTTTTTCGATTTTATTTTGACGATTAACACTATTTCTTATAGAATTATCCCATTGAAAAAAATTAAAATTTATTTTTTACTCTATTAGAAGTTATTATTTATGAAATCAAATTTTTTCGCTTTTATTTTGCCTGTGTTATTTCTTAATGAATGACAACATACATTTTAAATATAAATGTATTAAAAATTATTAATAATCAGCACATGACCAAATTAAATATTTTATTACAATAAATACATAAATATATTTTTAATTAGAGATCTTCTATATTATTGACTTCTTTAGTTAATATGAACTGATAAAATTTGGTCCCAAATAAGTCCAATCATTGGTAACTAGTAAATATTACAATAGTAAAAGATAACAACATAACTAAGGTAATAAGCTCAAATATTCGATAAAAAAACGAAGCAAACAGAAAATAACTTTTTATGTGACATAATATTACATTTTACTTACCCAATTCGGCTTTAACTTTTTATTTGCTTATGTTCTACCACGTACGTAACTCCATTATAATGCCTTCTCACATAATATACATATAAAATATAAAACGAATGCGACGTAAAATATATTTTCAAGAAATAACAGAATGGTATTTCTTTTCGATTACAATAGAACTTTTGAATCCATACAAATAAATTATGTTACAAATTCATGGGGAAAAAAAAATTTAAAAACAAAATCGATAAACATGTAACCGAGCTTAACAGCTAAACGTTAACAAAAAAAAAATAAATAAATAAATTTAACTAAACCAGTACGAACGGTACAAATCGTGGATAATTTATATGCGTTTTCTAAAATTGTTTTCTCTTTTTGTGTTTTTGTTTTAAACTTTTAAAATATTTTATAACGTTCTGGAAAATAATAAACGTAATCGCAGAACCTCGTATACATTTTATCGCTTTACTCGCGTATAAAAACATACTTAAGAAATCACGAAAGATAAGCGGCTTAAAGAAACTTCTTCGAACTTTGGATAAAAAATAATTATTTATTTATACTTATTATATTATATTATAAGTTACAAAAACAATGGAATGGCTCAGATCATAAAATGATTTGGAAAGTAACACGTTAAATGATTTTTGTAATGAATTTACATTACGAAACAGTACTTACCTATTAGTACAATTCAAATGTCATGATGTTATGCTGTTGATATGGATATCGATTTGAAATATTTTCTGGTCGACAGACTTTTTAACTTCCATAGTTTTTGGTTTGTAGGTCAAAAATAGAAAAATATTTTAATAATGAAATGTTCAAAAATTATCGGGCGTTCACCCTCTAATACTCAGTGTAAAAACTTTTCTTTGGGGAACAGTGATTAATTTTTATCGGTATATGAGGAAAAACCAAAATTTAAACATAATTTATGAGAAAATGACAAACAAGTTAAAAGTGTTTAAATAACTTAAAATTTCAAGTTTCATATTTCTAAAACCACAAATGAAACAGTAATAGCCGATTTATGTTATCATATTTTAAGTATTAATTGTCTATATTTATTTATTAAATATTTTTCCCCATGGTGGAACGAGAATATTGTTATTAAAATGTATGAAAACACTTTTACTAGGTATTTGATATATTATAAAAACATATTTTAAGACTAATTAATTAAATAATAAGCTACATTTAGGGTACATATACTGTATCAAAGTTCACAGTTGCTCATTATTTATTATATATTCCACTCAGTAGTCGCCGTGAGTAATGATAAATTTTGAGACTGCATCCCCCAATAATAATACAATATCAAAAACATTAATTTTTTTTTTTAACGGAAGCCATGAGACTATAGTCTTCCCGTAAATTTTGTTCACTGACCGCTACTGATCGGGGAGTAATAATATAATATAATTATTTTCGTATAACGACAATTATTGCACATGTTACCTAAAAATATTTTGAATTTTTAACTTACATTTTCTAAAATTGCATCCCAATAGATAAAATTAATAAATATATAGGTATATTAATCTTTTATTCATATACCTTAATTTTAAATTATAAAAATTTACTAGTTTTAAATATTTTTTCCGTATTATATATTTTTAATATAAAAATATGATTTAAGTGATTATGTAATTTATAATAACTTAAAGTGTTGTTTTTAACAATCAATTATTATCTTTTAACTTTTTATTAAATAAATTATAATTTGTTACTGCTTCAAAATTTGTATCTTAAATCAAAATGGTTCAATGCAGGCTTACAAATTCTGTTCAGAGAAGTAGTGGATTTAAATATAAAATTTAGGGGGAGATATTATGAATACTGTCAAATTTGTAAATCGATATCGTCAGAGATCACAGTGGTGAGAGTTATAGAACGAAGTATTCTCAGCAAAATTTTTCGATATCATCTACTTCAGACGAATATAATTATAGTACTCAACTGACTATTGTAGTGAATTCGAACAAGAAATATATTTTATTTACATAACTTTGGATATGAAAGAAATCGATGAACAATATTACTGCACTCGTTTAGAAACTATAGGGAAAATATTATATAATAAACTATTGATTCGCATTTGCTTCCGCCTTTACTCAGTTTATGTCTGTTTTATTATCATTATTATTATGATTATATACTGATTTTTAATACACAATCAATACATTTTTACCACCGGTGTTCTGTAAAAGTAGTAAAGTGAAATACACACATTTTATATTTCTACAAACAAAGCACAATCATAAATCAAAAAGACTATCTATATAGGTAAGTACAGTTGTATAATAATATTATAGACTAGGTATCAAAGAAATCGATACTATATTATGTATGTTATGTACTTCGAGTTTTTTTGTTTTAATAACAGTGGAGGGTTCACACCTATATAAGAATTGGTTTGGAGGAAATAGAAGAATTATTTTATTTTTGAATTAACTTTCTGCTCTTAAAAGCCGCAAGTGGAAAATGGATTTTTCGGATCTTTATTGCCGTAAACTATTGCCCACAGCACACACATAATCTATACGATATATAACCACTACTCTTACGGAAATTCATTGCCCGCACAAGTCCGAACGAAACCCAATAAAACTAATATATTACGTAGTTTTAAGTATAGGTACTTCAGTTGTACAAATTAAGCAAAGATCATATCGATGGTGAGCACTCCACATTTCAATATGATGTAGGGAGGTATATGATATAGAATAATCTGGGGGTAAATATTTGGATAAAATACTAACAATATTAATTGGGATTAGAGTGTATATGAATTTCAATGTTTTTTTTCAAGTTGACCTATTTTTTAATTCTTATAGATAGGCAATTATTTCACAATTTTAATAAATAAAATTATCGAAATAATTGTATCATGCATTTACAGTATTATGCATATTTGCATATATTCTGAAATTTAGTTTATTATATACATAAATGCATGTCTTTGGTTTTTTCTGGTTTTAATCATTTATTTTATGGTTTCAGTGCAATATTTAAATACATACTTATCTAAATGTAATTCCAAGTTTTTATATCTGTAGTTCATAAAGATTAAAAGAAATGAATCACTTATTTGTTATTGAGAATACTACACACTGCAATTTTGAGATATACAGTCAAACTCTTTAAATTAACTATTTTTGTTCAATTAAAAATCATTACTCTAACTGGGTTCTTAAAGTTAGTTTAGTTCGGCTAGCATCAAAAATTGTCATAGATTTTAATACAGTGAAAACTCTTTATAACGAAACTCGTTACAACGAAAAACTCTATATTACGTAAATAACATTAAGCTTATAATGGTTAGTTTGATTTAAAACTCATTAATTACTCTCTAATACGAAACCTCTCAATAACGAAAGAAATAACATGGTCCCTTCAGATTCCTTGTAGAGAGTTTTCACTGTATTTGTGTAATATATGGCCATTGGACTTATGCGTTGAGAAATAGAAGAATAAGTATGAAATATTTAATTACTAATAGTAATTATTTAAAGAAGGTAATTAAAATAATTATTATTATTATTTAAAATTACAATTTATTAATAAAGCAATAGTTAATATAGGCACGTTATATGAATAGTAATTCAATGAATTGTAAAATATTCATATTTTATCATCTTTTTTTTTAATGAAGTTTAATGCAGACAATTTTAACGAGGTATAAATATCTTAGAGAGAAATAAAAATATATTTGAAATGTATTTCGAAGTATATTATATTTTCTTGTCACGCGTTTCCATTTCGATGACACTTTTAATTGTTATGTTATTAAACGATTAGGTATCTACATTAAACATTTTGTCGTAGATAGGCACTATTAACATTTCTAGACTTTTAGATATTTAAGTTATTAATAACTCTTATTTTAAAATTAAAAATTTAGAAGACATTTCGTAGTGCACTTTTGTTTTTGAAGTTATTGTTTTTCAGATTTTATTTTACAGTAATAAATTTAAGGTGTAAAAATCGTTATACTTTTTTACAGCTAAAACTTTTAAGTTATGCATGAGTTTGAAATACTCATATCTAAAATCATGTTGTAGACATAATCTCTAAAATATTTAAATTTTTCAACATGTATTTAAGTATTTTCTCCCCAAAAACACTTTAGAGCGAGTTACCACTGTCATTAAATTTGAATTTTATTATGTTTGATCTCGTTAAAACCTTGAACAATTAAAGCTTCTTGGAACAGTTTTAAAATATAATAACTATAATATGTTTAATAAACTACGATTATATGTGACGGTGACACATGACGTGACATGTTGTAATAAACTAAAATCCTTCAAAACTCCAAATTATATCTGAAAATGTATACGTTTTCATTCGTAATTAAAGATGTGAGCCCTAAGATCGTCGTTTTAATGCTGTAACATTATAATTTATAACCCATCCTCGATGATGTTTACAGACAGGAAAAGTGCAATCAATAAATAATTATTATTCGACTTAGAGCCGAGTTAATTTCATTAACAAATTAATAAACGGTTTGAACTCGATTGATTTTTCAAACATCATAAATAATTTCATTAATATATACTTTATGCTGAAGTAAAAGTTATTTTATTCGTGCACGACTTGTACCGCAGTGTAGTTATATGGACATATGGTGGACAATGGTATTACTTTTGGATGACAAATTTATCGGCTTAGGGTGTTCACACAAATTAACGTAACCGAAAAATAATACGAAAATAATTAACTTACTTGAATTTACGTGATCAGAGTTGGCGAACGAAAATAAATAAATAATTTGTTCTCTCGAATATTACTCATCTACTGAAAAAAAGTTATCAATTAAGCTTGACCTGTTCAGCGATTGAATTGTGATGATAAATTATGTGTTATCCTTTAAAATTGAACATTATGACGTAGTGTAGGCTAATTACTGTAATTACTAATTAATTTTATTTTTAATGAATTAGGAGGGCTTAATGAATTAATTTGATAATAATTATTTTACTTATAAAAATTAGTTGATTATTATTAAAAACTTTTACTTTAATTTATTATCGAGTAACAAAATTAAGGACGTTTGTAATCATTTTCTAAGGAGCGCCGAAATTGTAACCGCTTAGTGGTCAACAATTATTAATGTGTAATCCATCATTGCGTGTAGCATCAAGATGATTATAGTTGGTCATATCCTAAGGAGAATTTTACTTTCATTATGTGCTTTGTGCAAAGATTCTCAATTTTTTTATTGCGAACCACTCATGTGTACGTCTCATGGACCATTCGTATATATGATATAATGACTACTAAACATTGAACTTAGTTTTCAAAATGTCAATACATTTTTAACAACAGTAATGTATAAAAATTCATTACAAAATTCGATACTACTACTATACACGGTCTGTTGTGTATCAACATGTAGCACACTGTATACCGTCAGTGGTACACGTTCCACAGTTTGAGAACCACTGGTATATACTGTGGTAAGTCTTATAAGAGTATGTAAAGTAAATTAAAATCAATTCGTGTGCGCCTGCGACCAGACACAATTCACGCACGTTTATGTTTAAGGCCATATACAAAGTAATTCACTTTTTAACAGATATATCATGCTTCCGGTTTCTTCAGAAATTCTGAGACTTGACTTGATCAATAATAATTCTGTGCAAATCTTAAGATTGATTTGGGAAATGGGCTCTTTTAGAACTTAATCAAGTATATAAAAGGGTATAAAATAAGTAAATATATGATAAAATCAAAATTCTATCCGAAGCAAAGGTAGTGTTGAGATTAGATAAGTACTTTTGTATCTTGATAAAGATAAAACTAAACACTTTTTATTTGGAGAATAAAGATTTATTTTTTTAATAAATTTAAATTTAAATTTTTAAGAGGAAACCTTATCTATCATTTTAATGTTATGTAAACACAGATAATAAGTTAAAACATATGTCTGTAGTATACATTATTGTTAGTAAAAAGTATAATTATTATTGAAAAATACATTTTTAAATTAATGAAATATTTATATTTAATACTTAAAATCTTATATTAAAATTAGTATAATAAAGATTTATTTGATACAGTCTTACATGAATAATTTGGTGATTAGAAATTGGAAACTCACGAAAGACGAAGATAGAACGAAAACGAAAAACCTCGAAATAAAGATGAGCATTCTTAGATCATACGAATTAAGTACGAGTAGCTAGTACGTGCACGCGTGTGAGATAATAAATGAAATCGTGCTTCCTGAAGTAACTACAATAGATCTCGATAAATTATTGGACAGCGGATTTCCAAAAATTTAAAGCTGCCTGCAGATCCCTGTCTGGAAAGAGAGAATTATGTGCTGGAAATAAATATGAAAGTTGGCGTATTTTTAGCGGTTCACTGATTTTTTAGAATTTCCCAGTACAAACTTGAATTTTCGAAAAATCATTACACACATATCACACAAAACATTAAGCGCTATACTACAATGCACGTGATAGGTATTTTTTTTTTATATAATTGGGTCATTGTTTGCTATAATATAATTATAGTACTTTTATTTTAAAAAATAACATATGAAAATATGAAATTTACAACATAGTTTTATTTTGAATTTATAGTTATTATCAAAATTCAAACTCATTATGTTTTTATAATATATAATTGTTGGTCAAATAACTTGTGATAATTTTTTTCTTTACAAATCACTAATGGCCGCGTTTTTATTAAATTATTTAAAATATATTTACATATTCTTTTTAGGTATATTCTTCTCACACTTCAAAAGTTTGGTTTTATGACGTCGTGTTTATTATGTATAAAATTAATTTTATTACACTCAAAGAATCCTGAGATACCTACAGCTATACATGTATACTCGTATATTATACGTATTTTGTCAAACCATGCTTTTTCACGAGCGCTTAAAATATTATGAATTAATAAAGATGGATACCAACGTAGTAGTTCAGGGTATTATCAAATACTTGAACTTTAAATAATATACAAGACCGATATTATAATATATTCATCATCGAAGTTACATCACTGGTATTATTTAGTTCAACACGCTTTGAAAATCTTCAACCAACGGTATAATAAGACTTACGAGCACTTTAAAATCGTAAAAGGGTTGTTTTGTAAACCGAGATCGAAGATCCCCTTTGGGATTTTTTACTATATTTTTTTTTTTACAATTTATCCGCGTGACGATGATACACACGACGCCCCTCATGTGGGCACTTTAATTCTTTGACCACGTGGTAAAAACGAAAACCGTTTATTTAGACTAAAATTCTCGTAAAATAATATCTGTAGGTAACAATAGGTATAAGGAACGACAGCATATTATTAAAATTTGAATCCGCCGCCTGAAGTTCACCGTATCTAATTAATCTTTCTCGATTGCCGTGTTTTCGAACAAAATAATCACCGAAACTGATTTATCACGTTTTCAAAATGCATTACAAAGTTTCTTAGTATAATAATAATAGCTAGGAAATAGCAATATGGGGACCGTTATGCTTAATAGCACAGTTTCAATATACCCTCTTTATAGGAATGTGTACTCTGATCAAAGAATTTTTTTTAATATATTATATTACTGTAAAAATATGAATATTCTAAACAAAAATATTATATAAAAATAGTATGCACCAGAATATGAATTATTCTAAGAGATAGTTAAACTGAAAACGCGTTAAAAAAAATTGAAAATTGAAAATGTTTTATGTTTTTAATTATTTAATCTAGATTCAAGGTATACCTATTATTATAACGATCCCAAAGAATAATGTTTTATGTTTTAAGTAATATTTTCCCAGATTGTTTTATTAATATATAATCGAGTTTTTTAAATGCATATTAAAGTTTCTCACTGTAATAATAGGTAGGTATAACGATTTATGTGACGGATGTGTTTAATAATGCTGTTTCGATTTACCCTCTTTCTAGATAGAAGTACAGCCCTCATCAGAGCATTTTGTAATATTATAGAAAATATTACATTACAGCATGGTTAGAGTGTTTATGCACTAAAAAAAATTAAAAATATGCATTTTAAAATGTTAATATTTTAATTATTTAAGGAACTTTAAAAAAAGGTACTTATAACAAATACATAACATAAATTTCTTAATCTAGAGCGTTGCATTGATGAGTTATTAGTAACCAAATAAAACCAAATATGTTTTATAATCTTTAACTTATATTATATATTATATATAATAACAATATTATCGTATGAATTCACCTAAAATTTGTTTAACCTGCAATCTCAGTAAAATGTATCTGCATGTAAATATGTAATACATGTAAAAAATAAAATAAAATTATAAAGTTATATAAGTAGGTAACTAAAAAGAAGTACAAAAGTGCAAGTTTTGATAATTCACTAGTCATAAAAATACAAAATGTATTTTATTTTGAGCAGGTTATAAAAATAGTGCCTAAGTAAATCTTAGTTATAGTTAATAAAGTATTTAAGAAGGTTTCAGTTAAATAAAAGTTAATAACAATAAAAAAAAATACTCACATTAATCATTTAAGACCATATAAAAATAGCAACTATAGAATTTTTTTTTTTATTTTTTTTTATTAGATAAAATAGAATATTTACAATCTGTAATTTATACATACAATAAGTAAATATGATAACAAAGAAAAGGTAGGTATACATGAATGGCGTGAGAAGGGAGGTCCACCAGTGTGGATACCCTCTAACTTGGGGGAGAGAGTTTTTTTTTTTTTATTTTTTTTTTTTTATTTATTTATTTATTTTTCAATTAGTGCAGGTCGGGATTTAGGAGATCACGACACCAGTGTCTTTTTAATCGACATGAATTCGCTGGCCAAGTTGGAAATCAATGGATTTGTGTGGTTAGCTGTTTTGGTGTGTAACTTTTTATAGTAGTTTATGGCTGTTTTGGAGACTGTTTCCATTTTAAGATCTTAGTGAAGTGAGTGGTTTGAGACGTACCATGGCGCGGATGTTATTAGGCGAAGGGAAATGGACTGGAAGGCTTGTATGGTCCGTATTTGGGAAGGCTTGGCACATCCCCAAATTTGTATGCCATATGCCCAGATAGGTTTGAGCATTGATTTGTATAATAGTAATTTGTTGTCAATAGAGAGTTTAGACTTGAGGATAGGCCGTAAAAGATGAAGTCTGGTGTTAAGAGTCTTTCTTTTGATTTTGAGGTGTGGGCCCCAAGTTAGTCGTTTGTCTAAAATTAGACCTAAGTATTTGGTTTGAGTTGTGGTTAGGTTAGGTTAGGTTAGGTTAGGTTACTTAGGTTACTTTGGATTGGATTGTTTTGAAAATAGATTGTAGGAAAAACAGCTTTTCTTAAAGTAAAAGGAATGTGAAAGGACTTGTCTGTATTGATTTTTATTCTCCATTTGGTGGACCATTGAGATATATTGTCAAGATGAATTTGGAGGTTTTGGTATGCTGTTATGGAATCGGGATGGGATGAGAGGATTGCCGTGTCGTTGGCATAAGTGGCTATCAGAGTATTTTCGGAGTTGGGAATGTCAGCTGTATAAATGTTGTAGAGGTCTGGTGATAGATCACTTCCTTGGGGTACTCCAGCTAAGATTTTGAATTGTTATGAGAGGGAGTCTCCTTGGCGGACGAGAAATGAGCGGTCTTGTAGATATGATTTGGTCAACAAGTAGAGTGGAGTCGGGAGGAACATTTTTAGCTTAAAGAGTAATCCGGTGTGCCAGACACGGTCGAACGCTTGTGATACGTCTAAGAATACTCCTGGGCAGAAGTTTTTGGTCTCAAACGACGAGGCTATTTTGTCGACAATTCGGTGGATCTGGTGAGTTGTGGAGTGGTTTTCTCTGAAGCCAAATTGGGTATTTGGTATAATTTTGTGGAACTTGAGAATGGGTCTAATTCGTTTGAGCATTACTTTTTCAAATAATTTCCCTAATACTGGCAGAAGGCTTATTGGCCTGTATGAGGAGGGTTCATTTTTTGGTTTGTTGGGTTTGTGTATAAGGATGATTACAGATAATTTCCAGATTGACGGAAAGCAGGACATTCTCAACATAGAATTGAAAATGTGTGTAAGAAGAACTATTGATTTTTTAGGAAGGTGTTGGAGTATTTTATTTGTTATTTGATCGTGTCTAGGTAGATTTTTTGATTTTTAACTTTTGTATTAAGTTTTTTATTTCGTTGGGAGATGTGTGTTTGGTGGGGAGTGACATTGGTAGCGGGCTAGTTAGGAAGTTTGTAATTTGCTTTAAGTGACTTGGTTTAGGAGTTATATCGTGATGAGGAGTAAATATTTCAGATAGGTGTTTACCAAAAGTTTTGGCTTTGTCAATGTTCGAGAAGGCTAAGGTGCCGTCTGCTTTTTGTAAATGGAAAGGTTGATCTTTGATTTTTAAAATATTTTTCGTGGTTCTCCATAAGGATCCATCTTTAGAACATAAGGATTCGTATTTGTGTTTAAATAACTCAGATTTGTGGATCCGAATTTTTGTTTTTATGGTATTGGACAGGTAATTGTATCTTTTTTTGTCGGATGGCAGTCTAGTGTGTTGCCAGCGTGAGCGTGCACGACGCTTTTCGATAATTAGGGTTTTTATGTTGAGAGGTATCTCGTATTGATTTGAATTTGTTGGTTTGTTTGGATTAGGAGTATAGGATGAGTCGGAGATTGCTGCTTTTATTGAGTTGACAAAGTCTTGGGACGCTATTTCAATTTCACTGCTGGTTTTTAGAGAGATTTTTAAGTTTGTGTTATTTTCTAAGATGGTGGATAATTTTTCCCAATTGACAGGACCTTTTGCGAGGGTGGATCGGGGAGGTTTGCAGGTTGTTGAACCATTTATTTCAAGAATGACCGGGGTATGATCTGATGAAATTTCACAACTATTTTGAATTTTATGTCTTATGTGTTTTGGAATTGAGGTGAGAAAGAAGTCTAAAATGTCAGGCTGTCGATTTATGTGAGTAGGCCAGTAGGTTGGGCCGTTTGGAGATATAAAAGAGCAGCCTATTTTTTGAATATTGTCAAGAAATAATCTCCCTCTGGAGTTTGTCAGTCTGCTACCCCATTGAGTGTTCTTAGCGTTGAAATCGCCAACGGCGATAAACGAACGCCCAAGTGACTTTAGAAAGTTTTCGATTTGAGGAGGCGTTATTGCCGGTAGAGGAGGACAGTAAACTGAGGATAGTGTGGTTGGAATATGATTTAGTACGATTTGGATATTCGTTGCTTGTATTGATGGTAGTTGGAGGCTTTGGAGTGGGTAGTGTTTGATTTGGTTTGAGACTAAAATGGCGGATCCCGCGTGGGCGGTTCCGTCGGGGTGGTTGGCTTTGTATACTTGGAACCCAGGGAAAAAGTGATTAGTACTGGAAGTGTAGTGGGTTTCCGTTATTAGTGCGATGTCAATTTTACTTTGGATTAAAAATTGAAGTAGCTCTGGTTCGTTTTGTTTTAAACCATCTGCATTCCATAGTATAATTTTTAAAGACTTGGTGTTGGGGGGATTAGAATTCATTATTTGAAATTAATTTATTGATTACTGTGGTGAGCAATTGGATTAGCGGGTTAATAAGTAACTTCATTTCGGTTAAAAATGATGACATTAGATTTTCTGTGTTATTTTCTTGGGTGGGATTTTGTGTTTCACGTTGTGAGTACTTTTTTTTTGCATGTGTTTCGGGAGGGGGTTTTTTGGGAAGAGGGGGGAATGCATTTAAGTCTTGTGTAATTGGTGTAGTCTGGGGAGTGTCCACACTGGGGTCTTGACCCACGCTTACATTGTTGGTATTAATTACATTGTTTATTTTAGTTTTAGAATTTTTAAAGAACAGACTTGAATTTCGATGTAACCACTGGAGATGTTTGTGTGTGCTGCATCCACGGTAGCTGGCGGTGTGGTTGCCTCCGCATAAGGTGCAAGTTGGTGGCTGGTCTTTGGACTGGGTGCAATTGGCGGTTAGGTGCTGTCCTATGCAACGGACACATCTTGGTGGGTGGGCGCAGTAGGTTTTTGAGTGGCCGTAGTCTTGGCAATTTGTGCATTGGATAAGCTCGCGACGTTTATGAGGTTCTTCAACTGATATTTTGGTATGGAGTAGATTTTTCAAGTGAAAAATATCCTTGTTGATTTCAGCAGGATCGAGATCAACGAAAAACAATGGTAATGGTTGTCTAGAGGTCTTATGTAAAACGTTACTGACGTTGCGAACTGAGTAGCCGATTTCAGAAATGGCTATTCCGACCTCAGAAGTTGGTGTAGATGGGTGGAGGTTACGTACTACGATTCGGAAGGCTCTATCTTCACGAGCCTGATACGTGTGATGTTCAATTTGCTTTTCTTTGAGATGTCTGATGACCTTTCGGTATGCATCAGAATCTTTAGTTTCAATTTTTAGATTTTTCGAGGTTGATTTAAATGAGAAATTATTAGTGCCAATCAGATCTATAAAGTCCGTACGCAGCTTGATAAAATTGTCAATATTTCTGACAAAAATAGGTGGAGGTGCTGGGATTGGTTGGACATCATCAGTTTCAATATTGTATGAAGTTGGTTGGTTTGAAGCGAGTTCGGTAGGTGTAGTAGCAGGTGAGATAGGAGTAAACCTATTTTCTGTAACAAACTGGGTCTGTTGTTTGTTTTTTTTTGACGTTTTAGGTGAGGTGGAGCTTGACGAAAGAAGTAACACACGTTTTAACTTGGATAATTTCTCATTTTTTTTTTTTTAGAGGTTTTATCTTGAAATTCAGAATCATCGTTTTGATCTAAATCCATATCAGAGTCGTTTTCAAATGCATCACTTGACACATTCTGTATACGGCTCATATTTGAGGATTATTGATAACGAGTTCGGCTTAGTGACCGTGTAGGTAGTGGGTAATGATCGACCACCGCCGGCGGGGCCGGGGGATCGGGGTGTGTTGTGTCGATAAGCGTAATTAAGTGCTTATCGGTTGTGTGGGAACAAGGTTGAGTAACAATAGAATTACAGTAAAGTAATTATATTTACCAATTTTTCCGTTTTTTTGAGACTGGATAATGATTAGGCGTGCAGAGTAATAAACAATGTAAGTAGAATTTTTACAACGGTTGAAACGGTGCTACACATAAGGATGTAGTATAGATAGAAACTGTCGGAATTGAATAAAAACACTGAGTAACCTGTACCGCACATGTGCAACGGACGACGGACGTCGCTGAACTGATACTATAGAATTAAAATTATATGTCGGCCTACTAATTTCAGAATAAAAAATGTATTATATTATATCGATTTATTATATTATTGTATACATAAAGAAACTTTTATTTAGAAAACGTGCATTGCCATCATAGTGCAATCTTATATATTATCAGGGCTTAAAGTGGGAAAAAATTCCCATATAGTTAGTCTATATATATATATAACGTCTCCATATAGTTTTAAGCGTTCCATATATTGTTTTATGTATAATGTCTAATGCACATAGACATATTATAGTAGATACATGTAATTTTTAAACAGTGATTGTGTAACATACTCATCCAACATTCCCACTTTTAAGTTTAAACCTTGAATAATGATAAAATTTGTAATTTATTTTATGAACAATTTAAATCACAAATAATACTACATTTTTAAAAATAATTAATGTTTTACACAAATTTAATATTGTTTCTCATGATATTAAGTTGTAAGTAGTGGTTTTTTTAAGAAAACTAAAGAAATCAACCTGACCAAAAATATTTATATCATAAAATGTTGGGTTTTTAGTGCTTTAAATTATACAAAATAAAATTTAAATTCTATGCATGGTGGGATAAGTATGCTTATAAAATCACACTTTACCTATATATCTATATATATTATATATATTAATAAGAAAGTATGAATTTCAATTTTACATTATTTAATAAAGAGCTATTTTAAAATAAAACAATTATAAATATTTAAATAGGAACATAAATTATATTTTCTTTAATAAAATGTTTTCTTTAACATGAATTCATAAAAATTATAAATGTAACATACCAACATAGAAAATATACATATTAACTATATTATTATACTTATGCATTTAAGAGTAAAATAAGTTATAATAACTATTAATATATATAGTAAGGTAATGTAGGAACATAAATTAAATTTTCTTTTGCACTTGGTTGCTTTAACATTAAATAATAAAAATAAAAACTAACAAACATAATAATAATCAAGTAAGTTTTTTAATTAAACATTTAAACAATTCCATATTGAGTTATAAGGATTAGATTCATTTTCATCTTTTTTGGCTGTTTTTAAACAATTTGTTTCTGTAGCAGAACGTTTTCCTCTCATAATCCATGACTTCACAAATGATTTAGGATCAAATTTTTCTAGAGGTGGCCCAACACAATGAATGAAAATTAGTGAAGACAAATGACTTGATGTTAATGTACTCCTTATAGGACTTACATTTACATTCATTGAGCTAAAGGTACGTTCACACTCCGAAGAAGATATTGCAATAGAGTTAATTACAGTCATTAAAGGTTTAATATCAATATTAACTTTTTTATTTTATTTGAACTCACGAAAACCTCGAACAGATAAAACTTGATCAATTTGAAACACCTGTGATAAACGTCGAATATTTTCATCGCCATACTGAATATCCATATTATCTGGCCAATTTTCTGGGGAAAGGACTTCTAAATCTTCAATTAAATTTTTGAAATTAACTTGATATTCATTATTAACTTCCCTCGATGACACATTACTAGCTTGTGTTGTCATAAGTCTTTGTTTCATATTATTACTTAAACTTGTAAAAATTGTCCCATTTGTATTTTTATAACTGATGTTTTAGAATATATTTGAATGTTTTTGAATTCTTTGTTTTCACAAGCAGAAATTGCTTCTTGACTTTTTGGACCTGGTATACTAGCCATGGACTCTAAAACTCGAATTGTACGCTGAATAGATTTATGAGCAGCAGGTAATGTCATATCTCTTTTTTGTAATTGTATTGATAAGTCTGATAGTTCAATTAATGCATCATATAACACACCAAGATTATGTACAAAATTATTCGAAGTGAGTATATTTTTTAACCCATTATATTTTGCTCTTTCTCTTGAGTCTCTACATGTGTCAGTAGATGCATAAGAAAAATGTTTGAATAAAGCTTCATAATTATTCCAAACAGCTTTCACTGTACTCTGACTTGAAGCAACCCATCGAATAGTGAAAATCTTACCGATCGTTAATAGTTGTTTCTCCAATGAAGCAGCACATTCACGTAATTCACTTGTATTCTTAGGAGACATATGGTATGTTGCATAAAGTTTTTCAATAAAACTCTGAAATTGATTTAGTCCACTTACTTCTTTTAAAGTATCGTTAACTGCCAACTCTAGGCGGTGGTTACAACAGTTCCAAGTTATTATATTTGGAAAATCATTTTTTAATAGAGTACCGACACCAGATTTCCGTCCCAACATATTAGATGCTCCATCACTAACAAAAGCAATTAAGTTTTTTTTTAAAAACTCAAAATTAATCCCATACTTTTCAAGTGCTTGCAACATTGAACCTTTTACAGATATAGCTGAGGTATTATTCAGTTCAACAATATCAAAAAAGAATGTATTTATTTCACCTAACTCACCAATAGCACAGCGCAAACAAACAACCAACATCGACTTCTTGCTTAAAGTTGTTGATTCATCAACTAAAATACATAATTTTGTTTCATTTTCTGTAATGCATTTAGCTAATTTTTTTCTCATCTCAAAGGCAATATGATCAATTATTTGTGTACATGATACATTAGTTTGAAGAATTCTACCAAGATCAACTCCATTAATAACTTGTAAGTCAACTAATTTTGGCATATCAGTATATGGGCGTTGATTTTTAGAAATTAAATAGGCTGTTCTAAATATTTTTTGTGTTTGGTCTGATTCAGATAATACCATTTCAGATAATTTTTCATCCATTATATTTTTTTTACTTTCATCAACAATCTTTTGAGCATTTAAATGTGAAATTGAAAGCTTGTGTTTTGATATTTTTTTTCTTAAATTAGTCTGTTTATTTTTTAAATTTAAACCAGTTGGAGAAATTTCTGCATTTGACCACTCAGTTGCTATATGTGAACCTGTTTGCTTAAGCAAATTTAGATTTACATCTCTACAAAATGTACAACCAATTTTTTTTTCTTTAAAATACATCCAAGGATAAGTTTCAGTAAAATAATGAATTTGTTTGGTGTCCCAGCAATCAGGATAAGAATTATTATCTATATAATTAGTAGATTTAGTAACAGGAATTGTGGATGAGGTTGATAAGTCAATATTTGATTTAAATGTACTGGTAGCAGTTTGTTCTTTGCTAGTAGGAACTTTATGTGTAGGTAAATCATTCTTTGGAATTTTGGAGAAGTTATACTTCAAAAGACTCATAATGTCTACACAAAACAATATATGAAAATTAAAAAATAAATATTCTTTAAAAATAATTTAACTTAAATAAGATTAAATTTACCTGTTAGCCGTAACTTCTTAGTTCTTTTTATAACAAATTATTTAAATAGATAATTAAAATATAGTTAACATTAAAAACTTTTTCAATAAAACTACTTAAAACGATAAAGGTTAAGTAGGTACATACTACAACACACTACATTAAATGCTGTCAATAATAATATTTTGTTAGTACAACAATATAATTATTATTATAATGATCTTTTGATTTTCGAATATTTTTATGTATAGTTATAAATAAACTTATAAATTATACAGTGTATGCATTGGTCAGAACAGTAAACAATCCGAACGCGTACCTCACCTCACGTACGTGGCTATAAATTGCTATAAACGTTTTCATCGGGTTGGCCCAAACATCATATTAGTAAACGTTTTTGTGTTTTTCGAATAAGTGATAACAATTTCTTAATAGGTAATCACTAATCACGGTTGTAACTTGTAATCTCAACGGAATTATCGGAATTCTGAATTATATTGATTATATAATGTTTGGATATAATTGATTATTGAAGAATTTGAAGCGTTCCGACTTACCATACGCATAATTTGTTAAAGTCGTTAAAGAGGACGCTTTTTAACCACCGTTAGAGGTAGGGGGACTGAGTCCCCTTGCGTCCCCCCCCCCACTTTAACCCCTGTATATTATGGACTATTTCATTGAATTCAGAGCATACTCGTATAGTCGTATATCAAGAAAAATTATAGGTACGTCATTTTTTCTTAAGCTCGTCTCACATAATTTGGTTGTCCGATTCCCTCGTAAAACATAATATATTTTAAATGATCATACATTTTACTACGAGATATAACAAACATATTAAATATTTTTCATCATCTGTATTGTCGACAACTTTTTTTTTTAGGCATCTCCAAACAGATATTGAACATCTGTAAAATTTATATTTATTTAAGAATGAAGGCCTGTGATTGTACATAATATTATAAATGATACGTTTTATATGTATATTATATCAATATCATAATGACTTGACGAAAAACAAAAGATAAGATTTTATTTTTTATTCCAGTACATATGGTACCTCCCTATCTTATTACGAGTCTTTATAATATAAGAAGGCTATTTACATTGGTAAACATATATTATTATAATTTTTTGTCATGAAATTTCAATATCCTGAAGGTTTTGAATTTAAAATTTTACTTTCATTGTAAATGAGTTAATATTAGTATAATCATTAATATGGTCGTCAGATGATGAAGTTTGTTCTTCATATTGAACTTTTAATCAAAAGTTGAATTGATGATATATCGTGCCAAATAGATAGTAGATTATTAAAAATATCAAATCAAAAATCGGTTGGAATTAGAATTATCCGTTCACAGAAAATGTAATATAAAATTACTTAGATACCTAGTTGCTTTTTAATCAGAAACGTATTATATAATATCATTATTATACAATGCACACCAGTAAGTAAAAAGAAAAAAAAATTGCAGAATAAACGAAATCCGGTCTTTAGACTTTTCTTTTACGTGCATTATATTTTAATATATTCTACACCATGATTCACCATGCATCAATAAAATAATAATTTGTAGGTATTCAAAATTTGATTTTTGGCTACGGATACGATGATATGAAAATATTACCATTTAATCTATAATCGTCAATAATTTGTAAAAATTGTATTGATTTATATTTTTAGAAAGCCGTACATAAGGACACTGAATTATCATTAGTATAAATATTTCACTAACCAAGAAAATTTTGATGAGATACATTAAAAAACTTTAATTAGATAACTTACAAAGAGTGGTTTCAGTTTGAATAAACAGAATTTTGTATCGCCACAGGGCACTTCTGTACTCTTCGATGATAATTTTAGTAGTAAAAAAATCAAGAAAATATAATCTGTATAATTCCAAAAATAATAATTCGAATAATTTCGTTATCAAAGTGAAACATAGGGATGATCATTCTCGGTATATGACCCTGTCACCCTGTATATATTTAAATAATGTTTTATTACGGACCGTTAAATTTTCATTTTAGATTCTGAACGAAGTGATGAATGTATTGATTGTACAATGATGTGTGTGTTTTTTTTTTTTTTTTTTGTGTCTGTGTACAGCATAACTAGTCGAAATAATGCTTTGATTTCAAACTTTGGGGGTGGTTCCCGGTGTAAAATTGAAGATCCTTGGTGCATTAAACAGGTCAAAAGTAAACATTTTCCAACAGTTTTCAAAAAAATCGAGAAAAAAAAAGGACAGAAAAACTGGAATTTTTACGCAAAATCAGTTTTCGACCAAATCGATTTTTTTATATGGTTGTAATTCAAAAATTAATCACAGTAAATACTTGAAATTTTTACCAAATGATTATGTTAGTGTTATCTATATACAGTTTAATTTTCAAACATTTTTGACTTTTTTTGAGTTATTTATAGACCACTGAAATTTTCGATTTTTTTTTTTTGAAGTGTGGGTTAAAAAATGTTGGACGACCAAAAAAACTTGAAAATGTAATACAAGGTTCCTTATGAGTTGTTCTTATTGAAGCTAAAAAAAATTAAAAATCGTAAGTCACAATTTTTTTTAATAAGCGTTTATAGTTCAAAATTTTACGAAATCTGTCGAAAACGCGAAAATTTGCAAGTAATTTTGAAGTTGAAAAATCATAAAAATTTTTGCGTTTACAACTAAGGATTAAAAATACAACACTGAGTTTTCCATAAGTTTTCCTTCAAGTAGCTATAGAGAAAACTCGAAGCATCATTATAGAAAAAATTTTAAGTGCGTTTGAATTTTAAATTTTTACGAAATAGCGTAACGATAACGATTTATCCTGAAACGATTTTAAATATTTGTTATTATTCAAAAAGTATAAGTCGTAGATACTTGAACATTTTATCAGTTATTTAGATTGGCATTTTCTTTACATGATTTAATTTTCAAAATATTTTGACTTTTTTTGAGATATTTATAGACGACTAGTGTCAGTAAAAAAATTTTAGATAACCAAAAAAACTTGAAAATTTAATACAAGGCTCCTTATGAGTTGTTCTTATTTTAGCTAAAAAAAAATAAAAATCGTTAGTCACAATTTTTTTTTATAAGCGTTTATAATTCAAATTTTTACGAAATCTGTAGAAAACGCGAAAATTTGCAAGTAATTTTAAAGTTGAAAAATCATAAATTTTTTTGTGTTTATAACTAATGATTAAAAATACAACACTATTTTTTCCATAAGTATTCCTTCAAGTAGCTATAGAGAAAACTCGAAGCATCATTATACGAAAAATTGTAGGTGCGTTTAATTTTAAATTTTTACGAAATTAAGGGAAAAAATGGGAAATTTTACGCACAATAATCTGTTTTCGACAAAATCAATTTTGATTTTTTATTTAACTTTAAAACGAATGACCATTGATACTTGAAATTTTCACCTAATGTTTATATACGTACCTATGTTCTATCCACCATGAAATTAAAAAAAAAATTTGACTTAAGTTGAACTATTCATAGGTATATGCAATTTTCAATCATTATTAGTTTTTTTTTAAATTAAAATCGATAAAAATTTTTTTTTTTAGGTAGAAAATCTTGAAAATTTAATACAAGGCTCTTAACATATTATTACAATAGCAGCTGAAAAATAAAAGAAATTCATAGTTACAATTTTTTTTATAAGCATTCAAAGTTTGAATTTTGACAAAATACGTAAAAATCACAAAAATTCACAAATTATTTTAAGCTAGAAATTAATAAAAAAAAATCTTTTTAAAACTAAGATTTAAAAATTTAATATAAGATTCATTACAAGTTTTTCAATCTTTATCACAAAAAAAATGTCCACCGGAAATTCAAATTAAATTTTTTGAGCATTTGAATTTCAAATATTGACACAAATTCGTCAAAATCATGAATATTTGCGAATTATTTTGTAGTTAAAAATGTATAATATTGTTTGTATATATATCTAAGGTTATACAATTCAACAATAAGTTTTCCATAAGTTTTGCTTCAAATAGCTATAGAGAAAATTTGAAGCGTCATTATAGGAAAAATATTTTGAGCGTTTGAGTTTTAAATTCTTATGAAATCGTGTAATGATAACGATTTATCCTCAAACCAAGTATATGCATATCTATGATAATATAAGGTATTATGAATTATGATAACTACATGATAACTACACTAATTGATTAACCATGCCTTACGCAAAATGCGTCTTAATTGAAAAATAAAATATTTGTTTCAAAATAGAATGTATGACAATATTTAAATATAATATATCCTAGACTGACAAATCATCTCCGCTCAGAATCGTTTTTCGTATACAATGATACCTATCATTGCATTCAAATTTAATCCCTTCCATTACAGTAACCTACTGTACAGCAGAGCGACATCCACGACTTACCCGCTTTTTCGTTTTTGTTGCTCGCATTATTTATTGTTGTTATTTAATATAAAATGTATTAAATATTTTTCTATTCGTGCATATCTGTGTAGGATATATAATATAAATATTATGTTGTGCTCTGATGTAATATTTTATTATTATATAAACGAACACAATATATACGCCACTGATATCGCAGGATATACAATCTCAGTGTGCTGAATATAATAATAATTTTTTTTTTTTTCTAATTCATCGGTATGTAGGAGTATGATAATAGAACATTTTAACAAAATTTAAAAATATTAGGTACAATAGAACTTCGATTAACCGTCACTCGATTAACCGTCACTCTCTGTTATCCGTCATCGGTCATCGCCGAAAAAAAAAATAATTAGGCGATTAGACGATTGTGATAAACTCGTCGTGGTGCCCAACATAGTAACTATAAAGTGTATAAAAATAGTTTGTAATATGTACATATCCAATATGAACGATAAACATGATAAACGAACTATAAATTTATGTGTGTATGTATTGTAATTTAATCAGTGACCGACGAACAGCCTACGTGTAAGTGTGTACCGTGTGTATTAGTGTTTTCGTAGTTTATGTGTATTTTTGCAAAATTTCCGTTAACCGTCTATTCGATTAACCGTCATAGCCCCGGTCCCGACAGTGACGGTTAATCGAAGTTCTACTGTACGTAGTGTCCTATACTCTGGGGTTTACAGGCGGTCCGGGTAAAAATTTTCTTGGTGTGCGTGATTGCTAAATTGTTAACAATGAAAAAAAAAGAATTCAAGTTGTCAAATATCGTCTATAATATTATTAATTATTACTGTTATCAGTGAATGTTATTTGAGAAAATCACATAATTAACGATTTTCAAAACATTCAGTAGGTACCTGTTTAATTTTAAAGTTAAAAAAACATTTTTCTTTTTAAAACATTGCTCCACATTAGTGTTTTAAAAAAAACGTATTTTTATTTTAACTACAAAATTTTGTTCATTTTAAGTTGTGTAATTCGTGTATTTTTTTTAATCTTATCACAAAAGTGGTTCTCCGTGTCAATGTTTTTAGATGACGAAAAATCGGAATGCGTTTCCTAATAGAATATTCGATGTACCCAACCGTTTAAGTATTGGCCTAAATATAGAAAGTGATCGCTTGTAAAATATTGAAGTACGAGTTCACTTATTGATACGAGTAAAAAATATTTAACTTGTAACAAAGTTATTTTCCCTGAATTTTTTTTTTTTAATTTAAAAATCATACCTACCTATAATTATTCACCTGATAATTTATTGTTCACAGAACTCGTTAGCTCTGTTAAAACAATGAAAAATCAGAATAATAAAAACTCAATAACATTTTATTAATGTAAATGAAGAATGTATATTTAGGTATTTTCTATCTTCTTACACTCTTTTGTCTATTTAGGTGTGTAAGTTTCATCATGCGTATTAAACTTCAATGAGATAAACACAAACTATTTTAGACTGTAATATATGAGCTTATATCGTTCCTCTTGACTTGAATACTCGTTAAAATTGCTCAGATATTAAAAATTACAAATAGTTTTATATTTTAAGCAATATTGAGCGAATCGATTAATTAATTACAACTGATGATAAGTGATAATTGATAAGTAATGATTATAATACTATTAATCTGTAGCCATTGATATACTATAGTAATGAAAAAAAAATACAAAATAAATTATCATTTTTTTTCATATCATAATTCGTTATTGTTTAATCTAGAATAATGGCTATTGTCATTCATTTTTCATTGTAATCCTATTGTATAACATGCATTATAGAATATGTTTAATCAAACAATTGAATAGATATTCGTTTTGATTATACCGTTGTATAATCGTATATGAAGTTATCATAACGATGCATATAATAGATGCTAATAATTATCCAATGATCACAAAATTATATTTTATATTACATTATTATAGTTCAAATCCGAAGACAGAAAAACGGGTGTGACACGTTTGGAGACGTTATCAAAAATTACTCGAAAATTGAAAACACGTCAAACGGACAAATCAAATATAATTTTTTCAATAACTTAAAATTATCTAACTATAGTTTGGAAATGCTTAAAGTAATTGAACGAATTATTTTAGTACCGCAGAAATGTAACGCAAACTCAATAAAGTTGCCAAAATAGAAGTTTATTAAACTGCATCAATAAATCTTTTTTTCTATGTTCCAGTCGAACAAATATTATTTTTGTAATTTACGAAAGTTTCCGTTATTATTCGATTGTGATAAAAAAAAAATAAAATAAAATAAAAGAACTTTTAACAATACAATAATTCACTTACGGTAAAAAAAAATGTTTTAGGTACAGAGTTTGGTTAAAGCTGCGTGTTATTATGAAAAAAAATGTATGTATTGACCCTAAACCGATAACTCAACTTATGTTTTTTTCTTCTAAAAAATAAGGATTTTGTTAATTAACATGAAATTAATTTTCATCAAACCTGCCTTTTCACTACCTGCAGGCAGTGTTGAGACTTATCTAGATAAGTTATCTAGATAAATTATTTAGTTATCTTTTATCTTATCTATATAAATAGTTTATATTATCTAAATAATTATCTAAGATAAAAAATTCATTCATCTAGATAAATGCATCTCTATACAAAAAAATATAATACACATTTTGATTGTCAATATTTACTTTTATGATAACTAGCCAATACTTTAAATTTGAATATTGTCGAGTAAAAAAAAAATATGTTCATAATAATGTTATTTATTATACAGGTATTATATTTTATTATTGATATTTTCGTTAGGGGCACGGTGATCAAATTTACCTACATTACATTGTTACAAGTCGTGTAAAATATGTAGTTTTTTCGTTATATTTATACTTAATTTAAAAAATGATTTTTCAGTTATACCTTAGTTATTTATTAATAATAATGTCTACTGCTAACATTAATTTACTCATATAGCCGGTGTTTATATAATATTGAAGCACTAAGTAGTATCAAAGGTGTTATCTTAAAATGTTTTGGACTTCAATGTGTTAAAAAAATTTATCTTTTTTTTATCTAGATAATAATGTATTTATCTTTCATCTTTATCTAGATACATTTTTGTCCTGTTATCTTTATCTTTATTTAGATAAAAAAGTACTTATCTAATCCCAACACTGCCTGCAGGTGTGGTTAAAGCGAAAAAGTTTACTGACCGAGCTTCATTTGGTATATGAGACTGCTATACAAAATATATTATTATTGTTATTTCACATAGATCAATATTATATAAATATGTATATATATATAAACAGTGGTTCATATTACTTATTAGTATGCACGGTTGACTATAATACAACTACTACGACACCTCGTGGAATTGCATAAAACATTTTCAGATCAAATTAACATAAATACATAATATTATATTATTATATTATTATATTTGCTTACCATTTTAATTAAAAGTATTGGAACTAATGCATACAAATCTTGTCTCAAGGGAAAAACTCAATCAAACCTCGTGAAATTGACACATTTTGATTTTTTTTTTTTCATTAACGCAATGATAACTATTATCGTCGATAACATTTTTTTAATTAAAAATGCATAATCGAACCTAACCTAACCTCAATAAAGTGTTACTCATTTAGTTATAAAAAATAAATGGCCAAAATCCAACAATTTTAGGAGGTGTTATATATTTTTCTCTTAAGTTATATTTGTCTGTCATCACGTTTTGGGGCAGTAAAAGTGCTTCAATTTTTGACTTCAGTACCTCGTTCGATCAGAAAATAAATCTAGTCAAAAGTAAAAAATTCTTAATAATTTTCTAAATAATCGAGAAAAACAAACTAAAAATTAAGGGAAAAACGGGAAATTTTACGCACACTCATTTTTCGACGAAATCGATTTTGGTTTTTGATGTCATTTTAAAACAAATTACCATAGATACATGACATTTTTACCGAATGATTTAAGTATATTATATCCACCATGCAATTTTCAAAAATGTTCGACTTAAGTTGAACTATTCATAGGCATTTGAAATTTTCGATAATTATTAGTTTTTTTAAAATTAATATTGATACAAGTTTATTTGTTTCGCAGAAAAGCTTGAAAATTGAATACAAGGCTCTTAACATATTGTTACAATAGCAGTTGAAAAATAAAAGAAATTCATAGTCACAATTCTTTTTTTATAAGCATTCAAATTTTGAATTTTGACAAAATACGTAAACATCGCAAAAATTCGCAAATTGTTTTAAGCTAGAAATTCATAAAAAATTTTCTTTTTAAATCTAAGATTTGAAAATTTAATACAAGGTTCCTTACAAGTTTTTCAATTTTTATCAAAAATAAAAAGTCCACCGGAAATTCAAATTAAATTTTTATGAGCATTTGAAATTTAAATTTTTACAACATTGGATTTTCACTGGATTTCACATTTAGGGATTTTCTTATTTTGGTGTAGGTAACTCTAAAAGTCTAAAACAAATGACCGCAGATACTTGAAATTTTCACTGAATGTTAATATATGCATTTTCTATATTTGATAAAATTTTCAAAATATTTAGATTTGTTTTGAGCTGTTTACTGACATTTTAATTTTTCAACTTTTTTAGTTTTTTATTTCTATAAATATCGATAAAAATGTATTTGTTCGGTAGAAAAGCTTGAAAATTTAATACAAGGCTTCTATCACATTGTAACAATAGTAGTTAAAAAATATTAAAAATTCGTAGGCACGATTTTTTTTTTACAAGGATTCAAAGTTTGAATTTTGACAACATACGTAAAAATCAAGAAAATTCATAAATTATTTTATGCTAGAAATTCATAAAAAATTTTTCTTTTATACCTAAGATTTGAAAATTTAATACCAGGCTCATAATATACTTTTACAATAGCAGTTGAAAAATAAAAGAAATACATAGTCACAATTTTTTTTTATAAGCATTCAAAGTTTGAATTTTGACAACATATTATGTAAAAATTACGAAAATTCGTAAATTATTTTATGCTAGAAATTCATAAAAGTTTTTTTTTTTTTTAATTCTAAGATTTGAAAATTTAATACAAGGCTTCTTACATATTTTTACAATAGCAGGTGAAAAATAAAAGAAAAATGTAGTCACCATTTTTATTTACAAGCATTTAAATTTTGAATTTTGAAAACTTACGTAAAAATCATGAAAATTTGTAAATTATTTTAAGCTAGAAATTCATAAATAATTTTCATTTTATATCTAAGAATTTAAAATTGTATATAAGGCTCCTAACATATTTTTACAATAGCAGGTGAAAAATAAAAGAAATATATTGGCACAATTTTTTTTTACAAGCATTCAAAATTTGAATTTTGACAACATATGTAAAAATCACGAAAATCCGCAAATTATTTTAAACTAGAAATCCATAAAATTTTTTCTTTTTAAATCTAAGATTTGAACATTTTTAATATTCTATAATATATCCTAGACAGATAAACCGTCTTCGCTCAGAATCGTTTTTCGTATACAATGATATAATATCATTGGAATCAAATTTAATTCCATCCATTACAATAACCCACTTGTAACCTACTATACAGCAGGGCGACATCGACGACTTACCCGCCTTTTTTTTATAAGTATTTTGACTCTTGTATTACAAAAGAACAATGCAATGCATCAACATTTCCTAATTAATTATTCATCACCTATAGTATTGTTTCATTATCACACAACAACTGACAACGGTCATCGCAAACAAAAGGGATGACCCTTGAATAGTTTCAATTCGTGTTGTTTATAGGGGGAATTATTGATTCCGCCGAAACTACCTGTTTAGAAAAAAGGTTTGTATCGATTCCACCGGCTATTAATTCCACCGGACACTGTTTATCCCCCCCCCCTTGTATATGTATTTTATATAGTACATAATACAAATAAAAAAACAATAATTGTATAATTCAAAAATAAATTGTATATTCTAATTAATTCGTGTATGTGAACATATTATAAAATATTAAAATTTATAATATAGTCTAAATTGTATAATTAAAAATTAAAATGTGTGAATAAATGATAAAATATTAAAATCTATATAGGTAATATGTACTATAGTCTGAATTGTATAGTATTGTATATTATGTAGGACTGTAATTTTAAAAATACATTTACAAATTACAAGGGCGGGATAAACAGTAGCCGGCGGAATTAATATGTAAATAATATTAACAGTAGCCGGCGGAATCGATATGTAGATATTTTAAACAGTAGCCGGCGGAGTCAATAGCCGGTGGAATCGATATAAAATCGGCGGAATCGATATACGTCCGTTTATAGATCTACTTAAAACATATTTTCTTGAAACTTTGTCGAAATATCATCATAAATCACATCCATTGAAAACACCAGCTTGACGTTCATCACTTGAGCTGGATTTCATTGTTTTGTTTTGCTTATTTTGATAAGTTTATTATTATGATAACAATATTATTATAATTGACCATCTAGACTGACAGGCACGGTCGAGAAACTTGCTCTCACCAAATATTATAATAACGGTCACGATTTCTCGTAACGATGTTGACCGGAAGACTTTAACTCGCACAAAGTATGACAATATAATAATAATAATAATAATATTATAAAGACGGTTAAACAATTACTGCCATTCTTATTTATAATATCTGGACTTTTCGTAAGTACCTTATATCCCTCCGCTATTTAATAATTTTTTTTCCCCGGCTTTACTTTACTTTAATAATAATAAACCTAAATAATTGGGATAAACAAACTAAAAATTAAGGGGAAAACGGGAAATTTTACGCACACTCAGTATTCAACAAAATCGATTTTGATTTTTGATGTAACTTTAAAACAAATGACCATAGATACATGAAATTTTTGACGAATGATTTAAGTATATTATATCTACCATGCAATTTTCAAAAGTTTTCGACTTAAGTTGAACTATTCATAGGTATTTTCAATTTTCGATGATTATTTTTTTTTGGGGGGGGTTTTTTTTTCTAACACATTTTAACAATATCATTTGAAAAATATTAAAAATTCATAGGCATGATTTTTTTTTTATAAGCATTTAAAGTTCAAATTTTGACTAAATACGTAAAAATTACAGCAATGTTCAAATTATCTTAGATAGAAATTCATAAAAATTGTTCTTTTCAGATCTAAGATTTGTAAATTAAATACGAGGCTCCTAACATACCTTTTTTTTACAATACTAGTTGAAAAATAAAAGAAATATTATATTATAGTCACAATTTTTTTTTTTATAAGCATTCAAAGTTAGAATTATGACAACATACGTAAAAATCACGAAAATTCTTAATTATTTTAAGCTAGAAATTCATAAACATTTTTCTTTTTAAATTTAGATTTATATAATCTATAATATATCCTAGATAGATAAACCATCTCCGCTCAGAATCGTTTTTCGTATACAATGATATAATATCATTGGATTCAAATTTAATTCCATCCATTACAGTAACCCACTTGTAACCTACTGTACAGCAGAACGACATCCACGACTTACCCGCTTTTTTTTACAGATGAAAATAATCGTTGTGGGTATAAGCATCGGTGAAAAGTACATCGTCAATCGCATTCAAAATAATAATGTTAATTTTTGTCTATGCCATTATAGTACTTGATTAGGCGGCTTTTTATGCATAACAACCATTAGAATAGAATAGAATAATATTAATAATATTATACATAGAAACGTGTGTCCACCTGCTACGGCTAGATTATAATGAATATTATTTAGTGCCGAACTGTACAACTGTACAAGGTGTAACAGAAAAACCTGACGAACGAAAAAGAAATAATCATCTTCAACCTACAGTTATGTATATTATGTAGATCGTGTTAAATTATCATGGACGGACGATACGTTCATTATATTATATCATCGCAATAGGTAATTTTTCTTTCGTCGTCTCCTAGCACTATTATGACGAACCTAAATGACAACGACAATAATGTATCATCTATATAATTTGAAACGTTTTCACGCACATCAACTATTCGTCTGTGTACGATGACGACCGATTACGGTGAGAATTTACCCCGAAAACGATATTTGAAACAAGATTATCATCATTATTATTATTGTTATCATAACTATTAGTATTTATTGTTATTACCATTATGTGTAAATGTGTCATATTGTATCGTATATAGATCATCACACTCGTCTTCAACCACGTTTCTGCAGCAGACTTAATTTCGGATGTTTTGTTTTTTCCCGAATATTTTTCACTGTGCGTAGTACAAGTCATTTGAGTAACAAAAAATCACGATCGATTTGATGTAAGATGCATAAATTATGCATAATTTGGCACGTGATTAATTGAGAATCTTCATGAAATAATTTCACTCTGTATAAAATAAACTCTCGAATATATTTAAACGCTGACCTAATCGTTTTATGAAACTAGGTAGGTACTGTAGAACTTTGAACGGATTTTAATTTCGAAAACAGTTTCATTAACTGGCGGGTTCATATACACCAAATAATTTTTAACATTCGAAAACATCTTTGAACTTTATAATGAACATTTATAACCATAATATTTTTATACTTAAATTAATATGGCAGTTTAAAAGGCAAAAGGAGGTATTTTCTAATTACAATTTCGATAAAAATATTCAAGTTGCATAGTTGGTGTATTTATTTGTTAAGCTAAAATGAGATAATATAAAAATTATTATCCATAAAATATTCTTTTAATTTAGCCAACTCAGTTAAACTCAATACCAATAACAAATAAACCCCAAAACATTAAAAAATAAAACATTTTAAAAATGGCATTCACAATATTGAAGATATACATAAGATATTGCGATCTTAAACTTAATTGCAATATGTGATACATTCTGCAATTATGGTGATGGACCTACATCTACATGGACCGCTAAGCTGTTAAGAAGAAGAAGAATGATGGTGAAACACATATTCCAGGAATGCACAGAATATTCCGCAACACGCATGAACCTAAAAATATCACCCATAACAGCATAAGTACGCAATGCAGGTCAAACTATGAAAATAATCAAATTTTTAAATACCGTTAAAATTATAAACATATCGTATACATTTTCTATGATTTCATTATTATTTTATTTTTTATAGGTATCTTATATAATATTGAATATTTTGTAAAGTAATGATCTTCGATGTTAAAGCCTTATCTTTCGATAAAACAAAACAAACATATGGTATAGGTGTTAGCAGTATTCATACGGAATCATGGCACCTTGATCTACGCGTATTGCTTAGTTGTTACCAAATTATTATTTAATCCGAAACCATCCTCTCAAACCCCTCTCAAAACGAATTTATATTACATTAAACGCATTTTAGCAGTTGTGACTTTGCGCAATTATTTAGCTAGTTTTTTTAAGACATTCGTAGCCAATGTAAAAACTCAATCCTCGGCCACACTATAAATATAGACGGTTTATAATTTCGCAGACAAGAAGGAGCAAATTACACGAACTATACAGATATCGTAGGCATGGGCGGTGGTCGTTTGGGCGAAGGTAATAATGTTAGGGCAACTATCATTTGTACCGTTTGGATGAGTGAAATTATTTTTACCTGTGCGAGGTAAAAACCGGGTTACAGATACTGATGATATTATTGCTAATCGTTATTAATCACTATTATCAAAAATGAGATTACGATCTCAGACATGATGTCCACGTTGTACATAATAACACTTTAGTGTGCTATGTGTAGTGTCTTAAATAATACTTTCATGTACGAGTTTTTAAAAATTAATTCTAACAATAGTAGTCAGTTGTAAGTTTTTATATATTTTTTACATTTATAATGGATTTAAAAATCGAACATATTTTAACTACGAAAAGAGGTAAAAGATATATCGAACAATACAAGTACACGGAATCAAATATTCTTCAAAATGAAACAATTCGATTTCGTTGTACAAAAAAAAAATGCAACGTAAGTGTCTTAATTGATATTAATTTAAAAAAATATACATATAAGAGATGACAATACATTTACATAATCATGAACTGAGTACAAAAAGATCTTTAGCTAGAGATATAGTTCGAACTTATTCTAAAAAAAAAGCTACTGAACAAACTCATGAAAAACCTATTATATTATTATATTAGGAAAGAATTATTACTATACATTTAAGTTGCGTTTAAAAATAGTTGATCATATATAATAACAGTATAAATTAATGTTTTTTAGATGCTATGAGCTATAATATTATAGTCAAAATTGAAAATACAATAAAAAATCTAATATACATTTAAGTTTCTTTTAAAAATAATCAGTAATAATAATAATAATGATATAAGTTACAATTAATACAAAATATACGTAAAAATGTTAAATTTATTGTTTTTGATATTAAGAACATACAGATTTTAAAAAAGTTAGGGAATCTATTTTTTTTTCCTAAAAAAATGTTTTAACATTTAAAACAACTCGGGAGAGTTAACATACTTCCTACAGGTAACTATAAAGTTGACCCGGGAGAGTTTACACACTTACTTTAGGTAAATATAATTTTGACCCGGGAGAGTTTACACACTTATTTCAAGTAAACATAATATTAACCGGGAAGTTTACCATCGGGAGAGTTTACTATTTTTAAAAATCAGGAGAGTTTACCACCGCCCAAAACGTTATTGCCTATTTTAGAGGTATTCTAAAAAGAACATACAATAGTATGACCTGATAAATTAAATAACTTTTGTTCCAATTAATATTTTAGATTCTGAGCAGAGTGATGAATACATTGATTTTACAATTATGTGTTTTTGTACACGATAAGTTGTCAAAAATAATGCTCCGACTTTCAACTTCAGTAGCTTTTCCGGTAGAAACGTAAATCTATTTGGTTCAAAATTTAAAATTCCTAGTAGTTTTCAAAAGCGTAGGGAACAACAAACAAAAAAATTAAGAAAAACGAGAGTTTTTACGCAAAATCGATTTTATATATTGGTGTAACTCTAAAACAAATTACCGTAAATAAATGAAATTTTCACTGAATGTTTATATTGGCATTTACTGTTTAACGAAAGAGTACAAAATATTTAGTTTTGTAGGATCCATATTTTATTTTAGTATAATATTTTGTTTATTATTTTTTCTACGATACATTTATTTATTTATTTAAATTTTAAACGGGCCAGGCCCAATTACATACATGATAATAGTAAAGACAATCGATCGTTAAAGTAATATACAAAAATTGAATAATTAAAGAGAAAAACAATAAAGTACAATATTAATTATTATATAATATACGTATAGCTATGAATTAACAAGTAAGATATTGCAATAATTTTTTAATGAGTAGAAGTTTGGTGATATGAATAAATCAATATTTAATTTATTTAAAGTTTTCATAATTCTATGATGGGGAGTATTGCTTGCATAATTAGTTACTTCTGTGTTTAGATAAAAAGTGTTTTTCGACCGGGAGTTACGAGTAGGGGTATGGAAAGAGAAGCGACTTAGGAACTCAGGACAGTCTATGTTTCCTGAGAAAAGTTTGTACGAAAAGTCAAATCTAATCGCAGATGACGTTGTTCAAGTGTTTCTAAGTTAAGAATTGTTAATGGTGGGGTGTATGAAGAGTTGGGTTCTCTGGCTATAGAACATTTGAATGAAAGAAAACGTAAGAACTTTTGTTGAATTTTTTCAATGATTTGCTTCAGATTATATGGAGACCATATTATTGAGCCATATTAACAAATAGAGCGTACCAAGCTGTACAGTAAATGGACTTTAAAGCTAATGAGTCATCAAAATCAGCACAATTACGACGGATAAAACCAAGGATTTTATTTGACCTGTTAGCAATGTTGGTAATATGACAGTCAAATTTAAGTTTGGGATCAAAAAAAATGCCAAGGTCTTTAATAGCCCCCATAGTCCAAAGTAGTGGTTCACTATTGAGGTTGTAATCAAATGAAGTAAATAATCGAGCTCTGGAAAATGTCATTGACTGGCATTTCTTAGTATTAAGAGTAAAATTATTGTTACTGCACCACTCATAGAGAGTATTTAAATCGAGCTGGAGTAAATCTGCCTCTTTACATAAAAAAATCTATTTTTTTGAAAGCACAGCTATTTATTATGATATCAACCAAATAAACAAACGAGGAAAAAATGTTTTGTTCATTCGTGTTGTCGTCAACGTTATGCTGTTAATATCATCATTGCTATTAAAATATTATAAAATTATACTATAATATGGTTTAGTGTTCACGTACTTTGAATTTATTTATCACTACATTATTGTAAAGTGAATATTGTGCATTAAATTCCATGGTCAACACACCGAACTGTGTTCAAAGTTCCATGTTAATACGAAATCGTTCGTAATATTATATTCTGTATAGCCGCATGCACAATATACATGACTGTATTGTATGCATATAATATTGTTTTCTATTTTGTATTATGTTTTATCGTCGCAACAATAAGCGAAATAACGATCCGTACAACGTATAATATATATATATATATATATATATAATATAATATCGAAAGAATATTATTATTATATTGTCTGTTGTGAAGACGGTCCACCGAGTGCGTCAGAACGGCGCCAGAAATTCGGATTTCGTCTGCGTTGGGAATAAAAAGGGGAGGATAGTTTTAGTATGGTGAGTTGAATATTGGAAAATATATTGGCGCAAAGTTCGTTTTGTAAACAAAGGAGAAACCTACAAACAGAAACCTACAAAATATAATCGACTATCGTCGTTCGTAAGATCTCTACATGCATTGAAATTTGAAGCTTAATCATCAGCCACCACGAAAAATCTTAAATAAAACCAAATATTTTCATTATTAATTTCGTATATTGATGCTGATTATATGATACTAATAATAATAATAATAACTAAGAGAAATTAAGCACTCTGTTGACTCTGGCCGAAGTACACTGATCTAAACAGAAAAAATGAAGTAATTTTTAATAGACTCAGAATTGGCCACACGAAATTTACACATGGACACCTTATGGCAAAAACAGATCCACCCCTATGCCCAACATGCAATGAAAACTACTCCATCAAACACATTATCGTTCACTGCCCAAACTTCAATGAAGTTAGGAAACATTTTGACATCCCTGACAGCCTATACGAAACAATTGGTCTACTATATTCCAACTACCATAATTTAATATTATGTTTAAAAAATATTGATTTTTATAAGTAACGAAATGTAAACTGTAAATATGTAAAATTTTTGTAAAAAACTAACCTAATATAAAATAGGTAATATATAATATAAATAATAATAATAATAATAAATAAAACCATGTATCATCAAAAAGATTGATTGTTATAAAATAATAATTTAAGGTTGGTATTTTTTTAAAAGAATCAATTAAAGCTACGAATTTTCAACACTCATCTAATGATAATTAACACTTGACGTTTTTTTTTTTATAAATACGAAAAAATATTTCGTCAACATATATCATAATAAATTGTCGATGATAAGGAAGGGACTTAAACAAAAATGTTATCGTAATATAATTACAATGATAGATATTTTTATAATAGTTGGGAAATCTTAATGAGGGAAAACCTGAATAATATTTTATGTATGATTTAAGTCAAGATAAGTATAAGTACCTACCTATTTAATATAATATTATTTAAATGATTTAATTTTAATATTATAACTTAGACGTTGAATAATTGTTATTCGCGAATAACAAATAAAAATATGTAAACAACCATCGCGGCTCGCATGCGTTTCTATAATAAATGACAGTATTATATATCATCGGAGTTTTCTATTTACTCGGAAACCGTATTTGTTTCTACTTACGATCGAAACAATATTATTAACTTCAAAATATACATAATAATATGTGAGTTATACAAAGTTAGAGCGAGTAAAATACATTTGTTATTTTTTTTTATGGTATAATTATTGATTATTTTATGGTTAGGTATGTGTGATATCTGTCTTTTATTAATCCATATCGGTTTTTTTTTTTAAATATAAAATTAGAAAATAGTAACTTCACGTAAAAGCAATCATAAAAGCTGAAACAGAATTAAAAATACACCGTTTAATTATGAATTCATCATTTTAAAATGGAGCAAATCGTATGAAATTATTTAAATTAAAATTCTATCACGAAGATGAACTCAAAGACGTTGGTAATTTACTAAATGCTTCAACATTTTTTGTTGTAATACGCATAAGATTATGAATTTCCAAAGCCACGAAATGAATCAATACAAAAGTACATATTATTAAAGTTCAGGAATTTTCTTTTAAATTTGCTTTTTTATAGGTCAAAACATATAGGAAGCTATGACCACAGACCAGCTATAAATTGTATTCATAATTATATCTCTATGACAGAAAAACGGGAATTTGTACGCAAAACCAGTTTTCGACCAAATCGATTTTTTTATATGGTTCTAATTCAAAAACTAATCACTGTAAATACTTGAAATTTTCACCAAATGTTTATGTTAGTGTTATCTATATACAGTTTAATTTTCAAAATGTTTTGACTTTTTTTGAGATATTTATAGACAACTCAAATTTTCGATTTTTATGAGAATTTTTTTTTGAAGTGTCAGTAAAAAAATTTAAGATAACCAAAGAAACTTGAAAATTTAATACAAGGTTCCTTATGAGTTGTTCTTATTGAAGCTAAAAAAAATTAAAAATCGTAAGTCACAATTTTTTTTAATAAGCGTTTATAGTTCAAAATTTTACGAAATCTGTCGAAAACGCGAAAATTTGCAAGTAATTTTGAAGTTGAAAAATCATAAAAATTTTTGCGTTTACAACTAAGGATTAAAAATACAACACTGAGTTTTCCATAAGTTTTCCTTCAAGTAGCTATAGAGAAAACTCGAAGCATCATTATAGAAAAAATTTTAAGTGCGTTTGAATTTTAAATTTTTACGAAATAGCGTAACGATAACGATTTATCCTGAAACGATTTTAAATATTTGTTATTATTCAAAAAGTATAAGTCGTAGATACTTGAACATTTTATCAGTTATTTAGATTGGCATTTTCTTTACATGATTTAATTTTCAAAATATTTTGACTTTTTTTGAGATATTTATAGACGACTAGTGTCAGTAAAAAAATTTTAGATAACCAAAAAAACTTGAAAATTTAATACAAGGCTCCTTATGAGTTGTTCTTATTTTAGCTAAAAAAAAATAAAAATCGTTAGTCACAATTTTTTTTTATAAGCGTTTATAATTCAAATTTTTACGAAATCTGTAGAAAACGCGAAAATTTGCAAGTAATTTTAAAGTTGAAAAATCATAAATTTTTTTGTGTTTATAACTAAGGATTAAAAATACAACACTATTTTTTCCATAAGTATTCCTTCAAGTAGCTATAGAGAAAACTCGAAGCATCATTATACGAAAAATTGTAGGTGGGTTTAATTTTAAATTTTTACGAAATTAAGGGAAAAAATGGGAAATTTTACGCACAATAATCTGTTTTCGACAAAATCAATTTTGATTTTTTATTTAACTTTAAAACGAATGACCATTGATACTTGAAATTTTCACCTAATGTTTATATACGTACCTATGTTCTATCCACCATGAAATTTAAAAAAAAATTTGACTTAAGTTGAACTATTCATAGGTATATGCAATTTTCAATCATTATTAGTTTTTTTTTAAATTAAAATCGATAAAAATTTATTTTTTAGGTAGAAAATCTTGAAAATTCAATACAAGGCTCTTAACATATTATTACAATAGCAGCTGAAAAATAAAAGAAATTCATAATTACAATTTTTTTGTATAACCATTCAAAGTTTGAATTTTGACAAAATACGTAAAAATCACAAAAATTCACAAATTATTTTAAGCTAGAAATTAATAAAAAAAAAACTTTTTTAAACTAAGATTTAAAAATTTAATATAAGATTCCTTACAATTTTCAATCTTTATCACAAAAAAAATGTCCACTGGAAATTCAAATTAAATTTTTATAAGCATTTGAATTTCAAATATTGACAACAATTTGTCAAAAACATGAATATTTGCGAATTATTTTGTAGTTCAAAATTCATAATATTGTTTGTATTTTTATCTAAGGTTATAAAATTCAACACTAAGTTTTCCATAAGTTTTGCTTCAAATAGCTATAGAGAAAATTTGAAGCGTCATTATAAGACAAATGTTTTGAGCGTTTGAGTTACAAATTTTTATGAAATCGCGTAATGATAACGATTTATCCTCAAACCAGGTATATGTATATCTATGATAATATAAGGTATTATGAATTATGATAACTACATGATAACTACACTAATTGATTAACCATTCCTTATGCAAAATGCGTCTTAATTGAAAAATAAAATATTTGTTTCAAAATAGAATATATGACAATATTTAAATATAATATATCTTTGACTGACAAATCATCTCCGTTCAGAATCGTTTTTCGTATACAATGATACCTATCATTATAGCATCATATGCATTCAAATTTAACCTACCCTAGTCAGTGGTCCATCCCACCCCCTAATGTACAGCAGAGCGACACCCACTTACCCGCTTTTTTACTTTTATGTTGCTTTTTCCATTTTATATACCTTTTTTTTTAATATTTTAAATATTTTGAAGATAAATTTTTATCATACACTAATATTATTAATCCATATTATTATGTCCATATAAAACTTATTCGTACCTTACTACACTTTATATCATTGAATAGTTATGATTTAAATTGCTTAACTAGGTAGCTGTAACCTGTAATAACGGTACTTAGTCTTGTACTAGATTCAAAGAATAGTAATACAAATTTATCACGTCTTATATTGACATATTGTACATTGTACATTAAATTATCTATAGTTTAAAAAAAAATAAATAGTTTTAGTGTAATTAAAAAAAAACCCGCTCTATTTTGATGTATTTATTGTGCTTTATAAAGCTAAATTGACTTAACTTTACGTTTTAATATTTTTATCTATATTTTATCAAAGATCAATAAACATATTAAAATATGTGTATAATACATTCATTTGTCATATTTACGTTCAAAATGTACGCTGTACAATGTAAATAAGTATGATGATGTGTAATGTGTTTGCTTACTAAATATTTTATAGTCATTTTTTTAAAATCGGTTTCAATAAATATTCATAAAATAATATTTTACGTGAACAATAATTTTATTATCTTTTGTATACTTATACTATTACTATAAAGGTATAAACAATTTGTCCTCTTGGTTTTAAATTTAACTTAATACAAAAAAAGTAGTTTAAATTTAAATTTATTAAACGCCTGTTACAAACACACTTTCACCAGCGCAGTTGATAAATAATGAAGTTGTTGAAAAACGAGCGATTAAACGTTAAATACGGCTGTTGGAATTATTATGTGTAATACGGAATCATAATGACGAAATAATATGATATTCCTATGCATATTTTATTACAATTATTTCTGAATACCACACAGGCAAAATAATATAAGTTAAATGAATAAAAATACGCACGGAATTAATAATAATAATAACAAAACAATAATGAAACACAAATCGTTACACCGATGACAGTTTTAATAATGACTTTAATCTGATTACTTTGTATTCCGAATTACACCGCCACGTGATGGTGCGATATTTGCCTGATTCGCACGCGTTCTTTTAGGTAGGTCAATCATGAAAAGAAAAAAAGGAGGGTAAATGGGTACCGCTGTAGTATATAGTAAGTGTGGAGTGATTAACGACATCGGCTGTGTTGTATTTGAATTTGACATAATTTTCTATTGTATATGAAAAGCAATTATGAAGAAGAGACAGCTTCTATAATAATGTACAGTAAATTTTTTAAATAATACACACATTTTTTAATGTAATTTATTGAAAAATCAGATATAATCTTACAAATAAATAATTATTTTAATAATAGTATTCACATTTTAACAAATGTTCGTAATTTTTTTGTTTTTTCTCGATTATTATTACTGAGAATTTTCAATTTTAACCAGCCAAAGTTCTATTAACTTCTAATTTTCTATCATAAACCTCTATCAAAGTTATTATTAAAGCATATTTTTTAATAGAACAGTTGTTTCAAGAAAAAAAAACACACTCGCATCATTTTAAAATGAATAGAATCATCGCTTTGCTTTGAGTTTAAAATCATCGATCTCGGTGACAAGGCTTTATACCCGTATTCGTCGTCGATCAAATTGCCATACACTACTGTGACACCTTATACCGGGTTATAATATAATACCATGGTTATAAAACCTCGGTAAGAATGGGCAACCCACTCACAGTTTCGGTTGACAAAGACATTACCGAAATACTGCCGCAAAAAATGCTTACTCTCAGAACCTGACATGATCGTATATCAGGTGATTCATCACCAAACATTTTATCAGTAAATTCATGCGATTTTCAGTAAAGTTTTTTTTTCACAAGATTTGAAAGACATAACAATTTGTAACGTGACGGTTTTGAAAAAAAAATATTTTTTCTATCATTATTGTGTTATTCTAGTTATTTATTTTTTTATTTAATATTCGAAAACAAAATATTTTACTCACAGTTATATAATTTATAAAAAATAAAAGATGGAAAATCGTTTATAGTTATTAAAGTAAAGTTTATGAATATTTAAAATAGTACAGTGAATATATGAGCGAAATAAAGTGGATCGACATAATTATTTTGTATACTGCCAATAACGCGAATTGCTATTGAACCTTATTAATTCATATAATATAATAACTGAGTATAACAACTGTTAACATAAAACTGCATATGGCACATAGTAAACGACATAGATACTTATAATTGTGTGTATTTTTGCAGATAATTAAAAAGAGCTGTCCTCGAGAAAGTCATCGTCGGAATAACAAAAAATATTATACTACCCTGGACAACACCACGGGTCTACTTGGAAGTACGCACTTTTCTAATGAACAAAGTTTTCAAATACCTATACAATCGAAAATTGATTGTTTCGTGGAACATTAAATATATTATTTTGTTAAGTCATTACAAGTTTTGAAAATCACTATAAACGATTTTACTTCAATTTGTATACTTTTTTTCAATTCATTTCGTATGGTAAATTTATTATTATTTACCTATTAGCTTACACTTATGCTATAAATCACTTAAAGAACTTTAGGCCAGTTTAGTTCCCTTGTTGATTGTAGTGACATAGATTGATTATAATTTTTTAATGGATTCAAACAATGAATTAATGGTAACACGGCATCATGGTTAGGCAATTTAGCTACATCCCGGTAGATTGTCCGTCCTACAAATATAGCAAAAAATAAATGTAATATTATATTGGTATAATAATAATTAATATTATTTTGAAATAAACTACAGCTGTAACTATACTAATTTACGATTAGATAATAACTAAATAACATTGTTGTATAATAAACGTAGTATTCTTAAATACATTTGATTTATTTATGCTTTCTAGGGTTTGATGTTTGATAAGTATAATATATAATATTTATAGGCTAATTCAAAATATCATCTAAATATTTCATAATTTATAAGTACAATTATTAATAAGTTATTAATTTAGACTTAAATGTTTTGTCGATGATTTATTTATCAGCATTATAACAAAATTACCTTTTACGGAATCAAATTACAATTTATAATAATATGTTTTGTATTTATAAGTTATAAAAAAAATATATATCCGAATTGTATTGTTTGAAAATGTACGATAAATAATTTTATTTATATTTTGTTATATTAGATAATTTATATTATTGTATTTCCTAGAGATACTATCCGTAAATCTTAAGAAAATCAAAAATAATACTTTTTTTTTTTTAAAAAATGGTTATTATTTCTATATTATTATATTATTTCTTAATTGTTACGTTAAATATACTTGGTGTGTACTTTTTTAAAATCATGTTAAATAAACTAAGTCAAATAAATTTAAAACAATATTTTACCATTATTAAGATGTCGATGACACAAAATGTATTTCTAGACTTTCATCTCGCTAATTGATGTGAAAAAACGGTGCATTTCAAGATTGCTATTGTCATAAAAATGTGGAAAAACGATGGAACTCATCGTAAACTTTCGAAGATCATCACTCCTAAGCGTTGAGGAAAAATCATGTTTTAAAAATAATGTGAAAAAAAATATAATCGCATAAAGACAATATTGTAAATAAAATTTAACAGAAATAATATTACTATTATAACTAGAGGTCGGATTTATATTCTCTTAAAATCCTTAAAATATGATGTTTTTATGTCACATAAAATAGGCAATATATTCTCTTAATATTCTTTTAAATTACCAGGTATATGATGTTTTATGTCTTTAAATATGCAAAATATTCTTTTAATATTAAAAAAAAAAATTCAGTTTAAATTTATTTTTTATTATTTGGTTTTAAATGTATTTAATTTAATTAATTTTACAATAACAATTAATAATCATTTAAGTTGTTTTCATTGGGAGTAGCTTCTGATAAAAATAATTATTTTGATGAAGTATTTAATTTACGTTTTAAACCATTTATGTGGACATTAGTATGTACATGTTGTGTTACCTGTGATTTTTTGGTGCAAGGAATATTTTTGTCACAAACTTGACAAAAAATTGTTGCACCATCTGTCGTGAAAATTGTTTGTTGGTTATTGTACGACGAAATCCATTGAGCAAATAAACTTTTTAAACTGCTTGAAGTTTTCGGCATATTTGTATGTTATAGACAGTTATAGTAATATGAGACGAGTAGAAAGAAAATAGTATGTATGCAATAATATATCGCACTCAGATAACAACACTCGACGAGACACGACGGACGACTAGTAGACGACGAGAATAGTCGTGACAGCTAACGAAATAATCGATTTGGTATCACAATCGATAAGGAATACATGGAGATTAATTTGTATTAAAACCCAGAAATAAATCATTTAGTGAACATTGTATTTATCAAAGTGCTGATTTACGTGAAATATGTTCATTATATGCCGATGTTAAAAAAATATTCTCAAATATTCTCTAACCCCTAAAATATGCTTTTTTATGCAAAATAAATTTTCTACTGTGAATTCTGTGTTTCATGAATCGTAAAGATTTCTCACTCCCATTTAACTGCATAGACTAGAAACAAATATGTAAAATCATAAAAATCCGACCTCTAATTATAACCAATGTTCGTATAACAAACTATATTATGTAAAACCTTATTATGCTAGTGAATCAGCAATTCAATATCAAAATGGTTCGGTCTAGCGTGGTTACCCATAACAGTATATTATAATTATTATTATGCAGCAGGTGTATTAAAATGATGGCTTCGTGTCCCTATATATTATTATATAATATAAATTAAGTGGAACGTTATTCGAATTCAGAGTATTATAATGTAATAATATTATGGTCAAATTATAGATCCGTTACCATACTTATTGTTTAGGCGGTGATTTCAAAGTTAAATACTTATTTATATAATATATTCTACATATATTACATATATTATTTATTTTATATGCATATTTTAAATTCGACAGTAAAATAAAAAAAAGCACGAGTTTTATATTTTTATGCTGAATTCTTTAATAATTGATATTCGTCCAACGAATTTATTAAATATTTCCACTCAATTTATTATTACACGATGTATTTTAACCTCACGTAAAAATATTAAATATAAAAACTTCTTGATCTGAAAGAATTTCAGGAACAATCATCAAGTATTTAAAATATTTTTTGACGGTAATTATGATTGTATTTGAATAAATATTTGAGATACTTTTTTTTTCAACTATGGACTTTTACAACTATAGAAGGTTATGTCTGCCATCGTTCCGTCAAATATCCTGAAAATTGTAAATTAATCATCCATAAATCTCTCTTTTCTGTACTAAAGTTTTAGGTATGATAATATCGTCTATTTTGGTTGTTAACTCAAGGGAGTATACTGGGTATAGAAGTTTAACCTCTGTTCATAATTTTTCACTTTTGTAAATTTAAGGATCCAATCTTAAACAACATTTTATTGTGTCTTCTTATAAGTATTTACTTTTTGTTTAATCACTGAACAACAATTGAGTGATTGAGGGCCATCATTTATGCATGCCAATTTTTTATCATCAATCATCTTGGAATATTTTCTTCATCATAATAATACATGGATTTTGTACATGTCATGTGTATCGAGTTAAAAGGTTGCTTATATGTATGTTTAATAATTAAATGAATTAAAAATTTAGGAAGTTGGAGGTTTGAGTTTGGAAAAGCTTGTATATTAATGCTATGGCATATAGATAATACCTATATAGTATATACTGCTATACCTTATACATCTATAAATGATCAGTATATAATATTATATTCAATAATAAACAGTATATTAAGATAATGTAAGTATGGTTTTAAAATAATATATCTTAACTTGTATGCAGTCGGCGAGTTCGTTTGAAACTTAAAATATATACATATATCATTTCAAAAACCACGAAATAATTTAAAATATGTGTTAAATATCCAATTTTAAAGCACTTGAAACTGAAAATGTATACATTTAGTTCGAGTCGAAAAATCAAAAGGTGATTGGATGTTTCACAAACAATAACCTCATATAAAGTTGGAAAAAAACAAAAACATTGTAAAATGTTGGGATTTGACGAATCCTTTATTTTCGAAAAGGAAAGTGTCAAAAAATGTTAATAACTTTTTCAATTACAAGTGTTTGCGCTGCTAATAATCTGTTTATATATACTCTATATAGGCACATATACATGCACAATCATACCAAAAGCTTTAGGCTTAGATTTAGTTGGCAGTGATTGTGAAAAGGAAAAAACCGTCATTGAAACCAAAACGTTTTAATATTTGTTCGTACCAAATTCGTAAATACATCGTTTATCGCTCAGCGTCTTAAACTAAAAGTATCATCCATTTTCTATTTGTTTTTTATTTACTTATTTTTTTTTTGTCACCGAGTTCCAAAAATTCTGGCACACCGTCCGTATGTAGTTTATTATTTTCTCACGTCGACAACATCGTTGCAATTATTTGTTTTCGTTTATTTATGTTTATATTATATTATTTTGTTTCTCTTTACAACTGTTTACCAAGTGATCCTTACCACAAATCGACGTTATCTATATACCCACGTATATAACCACCCACCAAAATTCTTGAAATTAGGAAGTAAAGTATGTATGAAGGAATTCTTTTTCTTCAAAAAATATAGTTGAGCGTACCTCTTTTAACAATAATATTTTGACCAATGAAACATTTGAATATCCAGGTTCGCAAATTGTTTTAAAAATGTTTATATACCCTTTTTTTACAATCATTATTCTATATAACTATTATGTTTTTTTTTTTTTTTATTCAAAATTATAATTATAATTATAATGTATTCATGCAATAAGCAAGGTGACTTTTCGTTTTATAAGCCGCTTATATTTGAGTTAATTTTGAAGTTTTTTCCAAAAAATATAGCATCTTGTTGAATTTTATACCATATCGTTTGTTTATAAATAAGAAATAAAAATGTTATATACCTACATATTATACGAATGTCGAATTTAATGAAACACAGATGCAGATTATTTTTTATATCATCTTATAATAATATCATAATAATATGAATGGCTGAAATGTAAATACTTATACACGTTTACATGATTTGAAGTAAGTACCTACTTATGAATTTAACATCCATTAAAATGAAAATAGTGATTTGTCGAGTGATCAAGGACAACATGAAGCCAAATATTGTTATGAAAACGTCAACGTCAATATAATTCCTGCAGTTGCGATTAAAAAATTAAAATTATTATAAAACAATTTATGTTATAAACAAAAAATACATTCATCAATTTAAAAGAAACTACTTTCAACGATTATTTTATTAATTTTCCAAATGGTTAATATGATCAAAATCGATTGTTTTGGTATTTTGCAATGAGTACAATATTATTCTGAATTTATGAATAATGGTAGCGAAATAAAAAATGTCAGTAACATCCATATCTCATATCTTTTTTGGATCTACACCCTTTGTAATACGTTTGTGTGCAAAAGTATATGTAAATCCCGCAGAGACACTCATGGAGGTTCAGAACACAGAGTAAGATACCATGGTGCTACGACCCATACTAGTAGGGATATTTTTTTCCTCTACACACCACAACTGTTATAGTACACGAGCACGGTACATAACATTAAAATAATAGTAGCTATGATACATATATTATATATTTATATATATATATAGACAGAGAGAGAGTCATGTGCTTTGAATCGGTTTAATATTATATACATAATATGTATTACTGGCATAAAACATACACACGCCGCTCGTTTAATTCGATCCTCAGCGTATATCCTGATACCACATTATACCAGGGTCTATGGAAATCGTCCACCGACATTACAATATATTATTGTTTCCCATTACAGTGGTGTTTAACATGTTTAATTGGACCTTGCTTACGAAATGAGCGCATATATATACAATATATGACTACCGAAGAATAAATCGCATCCGTTTCGGAGACATATTCAAATAAACACAACTCGTATTATAATAATATAACCATAATATATAAGACGCGGAATTCTCGAACGTGTGAAGAGGTGAAATATTAAGTGAAAATCGTGAGAGTGAAATAATGAACATCAATTTTATTGGAATTCAGTGGCAACCTCCTACATTGTCAGTCGACGTAATAATAATATAATTTAATCGAAATGAAAGTTCACTGGTTGGAGATAAGACCACAACGCTGTTAGCTTTTTGTGACTGCTCGCATCGGTGAGATGATTAAAACTATTTATTGGGGGAATGAAAGAGTAGCTATCTGCAAGGTTATAGACGCCATGACAGTAAAAGTGGAATTATCTGTTGAAGTTTTTAGACTTAAAAATCACTGCAGAGGATCGACAAGATCGCAGTATAAGGCTTTTAAAAGGTGTTTGTATATATAAACGTTACAAATTCTTTGAATAAAATCTTTTATTATATTGACTCGATGCTCTCACAGCAGACGTGTTATTGAACACGCAACTTCTGATGATACGTTGTTTGTGGTAGTAAAAAGTCAATACAATTTATTACACGACAATAATTTTTAATAGTTACGAAAATACCATTTGAACTAAAAGTGTCTCTAAACACAATTGCGATTTTCACACAATCAAACTCGTTTTATTTCTGAATCATATATTACACTTTATATTCTGTAGATCGTATAATAAAATAAGAAACACACTCTGTTTAATCATATAGTTAATACAAACTGTGGTATAATATTATTTAACCTGATATGAACCATGTAATATATACCATGTATTAACGGAGAAAGGAGGTGTACGATACAATACCAGTGTGACACAATATGATCAATCGTGATGTTTAAGGGCCGATATCATTTCAAGGTGAGAAACATAAATATTGTTGAATTGAAAATGTACGGTCCGTGTGCGATATAATATTATACGTTTCATGCGAAATTGCGAAATCAACATTCCATTTTATCATGTCACAGCTTTAGAAAAGTATATAGAATTGCTGAAATACTTTGGATCGCTAGAATTTCGTATATAATCTGTAAAATGTGACGGAAAAGCTCATCAATTCCAACTTCAAGTTTAAAAATAAAATATTGTTTTCAAAGCAATAAAAAAAACTAGTCACTTTTTACAATCAAAAGAGGGAAAAGTTTTCGCATTTATAAGTTCAGAAATTTTCCCGGTAATATATAGGTACTTCGACATTATTTTAGAATAATAGTAATAGTAATATATTCAAAGGAAATATATAAATATAGGTAGATAACTCGAGAAATATCGATATTGATAACATTTAAAAATATATTTCTGTAATGTTCTGATAATTGTAATTGATCGCAACCGTTTTAATTTTAATAACGATATGAAAAGATACAGATAAAATCATATTAATTTAAAATCATTTATTTTGTATTCGTCTCATAGAATAATAAATTATGCAAAATAAATGCGTTCGAAAATTTATATATTGTTTATAATATAATTAATTTCGCTTTCTTTAGTTTGAAAATTCAATTAAAAGGTACTAATGTATTTTATTAATATATTAAATAAAATATTGTTATAATTAACTATTATAATCCATCTCCATAGTAAAATTTTATGTTTCATCTTTCAGAGTTACCAATCAAAAATGAATAATTATTCATTGAGGATTAACAAACTATAATATACATAATATTATACATTATATACCAGGAGCGGCTAAACGATTGATCTTTGACGATTTCAAAGTCACTATTTGTTAGAACTTGTTATTGAAAATTACAGTTGCATACATTTTCAGATTAACCTTTTTGAGTTAAACGGGATTTAACCACATGGACGTTTTAAACCTCAACCATACCAATGATCATTTATATCAGCATCTTAGTTTAACAGTCACTGAGCTTATCAACTGACCAACGATGTGCAATGGCATTTCTGAGCATTACGCTCTCTTAATGCGTATACACTCCACACCAACAGTATGACGTTAATATTTATTTTGTGATTATTTAAAAATTGAATATGAAACACTCATTTTTTTTATAATGTTGCATAAGTGTATTGTATATATAATGATGTTGAAAAGTGAGTCGATCTTCAAAGGAAAAAATATTGAATATCCACCAATGAATAATAACACAATAAAATAACAGTAAAACATAATTTTGAGGATAATATTGATCCAAAATAATATATTCAATAAAATGTTGCACTTGGGACAAATTTTTATACATTTAAAATGTTGAATAATTATTTTTCAATATATCATAGAAATATTGATTTATTCAAAATTTGTAAACGAGACGTACAAATTATGACTTTTTTTTATTTTACAATTTGAAATATACAATCTGTACAACATAGCACAATAAGTATATATGATATTATAATAGTAACATGAATATTTTGAATTAAGAAATCGACCATTGGTGACACTTTGCTGGGAAAATTATGAATTAAAAAAATTAATTTACTAGCTTTCAAATTATTAAGAGAATAAGAATTTATATTTTGCCATATTTTAAAATTAAAATTTCTCTTTGTTATTTAAATCACGTCTTATTGTGAGCAATTAATCTAATTTATATTTAAAAACTTTTAATACCTATATAAAGTAACCTTAATGATAATGTTTTATGAAAAAAATCAAAATCTCTGATAAGTGCTTATAATATAATGCACTAATAGTTCCTAACTACTTACCTATCAACTTTATTCAAACGTCAACGGCTTATCTCGTTTGGAATATCTAAACCATGCTGAAAACACTTATTTTCTGGTTTCCGATCACCTCCACTTTCACCTCCTTATAAAATGAATAGAAACAAGATAGATTCTAGTTTCTGGTAAGTAAAAATACGATTCCATTTCAGATTTGACTTATCACATCATAAAAAATACGACAGAGTCACGAACGCATAATTTTTGTTATTTTTCAATTATTTGTAGAAGTAAATGAGATATCAACATTTTACATTGCTTTTGGTACCAATACAAAACTCAATTATGCGTATTATTAAAATATATTTAATCGAGAGTAAAAATTATGTTATATTTTGCTTATACAATTTGCACTTATTATTTTATTTAATATTTAGATTTGGAATTTTATTTAATAAAATGCTGGAATAGATCATTTCAATATTGTAAATATTTTTTATTAATTTATAAAAAAATTATTTATCTGTTTTATTATTCCAATTTAGTGTGTGATTTTTTTTCTCCAATGAATAAGATTGTACCTGGTGAGTTGGGTTCAGGATAACCCTGTGAGTCTGTGAAACATATATTATTTTAACACTACCTAACTTTTCACTCTAAATGTAAACCTACGAACCCTTAATGAATATTATAATATCCAACTAATATAGTTCGGTAGTTTTCCTAGTGGTTACTTATGTTGTTTTAAAAAGTACATAATATTATCGGCCATGTAGGTTTATTACGTTATGCTTAGGTCATAAATGTATTGTTACCTATTGTGTTTTTTTTAATATTAATTGTTTGAGGCATCAACTGCATGGTTATTAGTTGACGATACATATTTAATTTACATTAATTTCTTACATATTTGCTTAATTTAAGTTAGAATATTCAAATCAGTTGACGCAGTTTTGTTGAGTTGACGAAATTGAGGAGGTTTTTGGTGGTCACTGGAGTGGGTGATATCATCTATTGTGTTTTATACCTACGCCTCATGAGTTTTCCTGCAGCGCAAATAGGGTAGATACATTATTTTCACACTAGCCAACCATTGTTGGTGATTTTATCAATCGGAAGAGAAGTATTTTTAAGAACCTACGTGAGTCTAAAATAATGATATATCGAGATTAACAATAATAATAGCAATTGAAATAGTTTAATCCCATAGAATCTATTTAGAGATTGATTATTCACTTGAGTTTTATATTATTAATTTTTTGGATTTTTATAATTCTACAATATTTACTTCTTAGATATACCTACTTATTAAAAAAAAAAATATTGATAAGCGTTATGAAAAAATAAAATAAAATATAATTGTCTGATAAGTCTAAAGGTATGATCTTATTGATTAATTAAAATCGTTTCAAAAGCTGTAATTGGACTGCGTAATCAATGGACGGAACTACAATAGAATCCAAAAATTCATAATGTAAATCACTAAATAAACTAGTTTTAAAAGAATTTTCTGAATCTTTCAATATGTGGTCTATCGAAATTCTGTGTTCAGGCATAGATGGTTAGGTTATAATACAAAGTAACAAAGTTTGGTAATAATAAATTTAGATATTTATGTTGACTATTGATGTAAATCAAGATAAAAAAAAAACCTTATATATGTATTTGAACCTTTGGATAATATTATACATTTTTTTTTATGAATGATCTATAACAGTAGTTGTTTTCACTAATAATTATGTAATTTTTTGATTTTATCCAATTGTAACAATATTTTTATCTCAATAATTGTTTATTAAATATAAAATCTTTAAATTGTATACAATTTGTATTATAGACCACCTACTATAACCTTATTATTATTACGGTAGACGTCAGTTTATTTCAGATAGACCGTAAATACTTCAGGGAGATCGCCAAAATGGATGTATTAATATTTTTGTGGTTAATAAAAACCATAGGAAGTATCTCATTATCAATAATCGATGTGTATTTTAAGCGATTTAACGAACTTTTATTAAAAAAAAATTAATGCACACAATGAACGACAATACATCGATTGTGGATAGGTAAATATGATAATATATTATGTGAATCTCAATAGTTACATAATTTTAAGTCCGAGGAAGTATTTATTTTTAATATTGATACGTGTGATAAATGTTAATGATTTATAATCAAATAGGTACCTATATTATACGTAAGTGTATAAAATTATTAAAACTAGGTATTATAAAAAAAGCAAATAACAAATAAGAAACGGCGAGAAAACGTGTAGGTACATACTTAATTGCATGTGTGTGACAGTGGTAAAGTGTATTTTATGTATGTCGTTTCTGCTTCGACATCAAGCGAAACAGGCACAATTGTAAACGACCATATAATATTGTTGGACATAAAAATAATACAAATATTTTTCTAGCTTCTTTATGGCGTGAAATAATATCAGACTGTAATGGTCATTTAAATAATTTTCACGGTTTTGTACAGTATTAATAATAATAACAACAACAATACGATGGGGTTGTGCGTTTTTTGTTGGCACGAAATTTATATTTTTTTTCATTTTTCGTATACTTCGCAAACAGTCCACCCCTGGTCTGGACAAAAAGAGTTTTTTACAGTTGTTTTTTTACTCGTGTTTACACAATACTCTCTGTACATGCTTTTTGGTAATCGTAATAATAACGTGTGTGTGTGCTCACCGACGTGAGTTTTATTCCATTTTCTCACCCCTTTTCAACAAACGAAGATTACTACAAAATCGTATCGTTAGTACAGCTATATTATGTATTATTAAATATCCCAAAAAGCGGAAAAATTATTTTAATGTTAAAAAAAATAATCATATTTTCATTGGCACTGTGGTATATGTAGATAACTATGTAAATAATATAATTTAAGATAACTTACGGGTGGTCTTGAGTCATTATTTATAAGTCACTTAGTGATCACTTATCAATGTTTTAATGTAAGTAGGTACGGAAAATTGTCTGTGAAATGTTCTCTTTAATTAGGTCTGTTGAGAGTGCATGCTATAATTTTAACCATCGTTATTATTTTAGCTTAATTTATTAACAATAGGTAGGTATAAAAAAAACCAATAAAAACGAAAGTCAGCAAATCATGGTACCTGTTATATTTTATTATATTCAATACACATAAATGGTGAATTTATATAATAAATCATATACATCATTATACACCTAAGACTTAACCATAACTATATTATAGTTGACTAATAACCTATATTATGGGGACGTTATAACATTGACGGTCGTTCAATACAAGTACGATATAGTTAATATAAAATTTTTCCCGGATGGTTACATAGGTACTAGTATTTAAGCATTATAACAATATAAAATTATATTAATAATCATAATGTAATGTATTTTTGCAAAAAAACGGTAATATTTCTTAAAATAACATTTAGCATGATAAGTTTGCTCATCTCCTATAAGCAAAAGCACTATGTAACATATATTTTACTATAAGCTTGCGACTCTGTGATCCAGATATTGATACTGCATGGTGGAGTGTTTTAATTAATTAATACAATTTATATCATTTTTTTTTTTTAACAAAATCAAAACACAAATTGTAATTATAACTGAAGGTGTTGAGGACTAACAGCTATAATAATGATACATAATATTGTGAAAGTTTTGTATTGCGTACTCACTTAAACAACACAGTTTACCCGTTCTAATTTTACTAGACTTGAAGTCCTACGATTTTATCTATTTGCTATAAGTTTTATAAATACCGAATAAATAGATCATAACTTGCTTTTGAGAGACATTTTAATTTTAATATACTATGCGATAAGCAAACTATTCGATACATTTGATTGGTTGATGCCTAACATAAATACTTTTAAAAAAAGCGGAAAAGTAGATTTCGCTCTGCTGTACAGTAAGTTACAAGTGGGTTACTGTAATGAATGGAATTAAATTTTAACCCAATGATATTATATCATTGTATACGACAAACGATTCTGAGCGGAGACGGTTTATCTGTCTAGGATATATTATAGATTATTATTACTTACATTAATACTTATTCAAATATTTGACTTTTTTTTTGGACATTTTTTTTTTCATTTTATAAAGGTAGACAAACTTCTAAGGAATCTTGGATTAAATTTTCAAATCTTAGATTTAAAAAGAAAATTTTTTATGGATTTCTCTCTAAGATAATTTGAACATTGCCGTAATTTTTACGTATTTAGTCAAAATTTGAACTTTAAATGCTTATAAAAAAACAATCATGCCTATATATTTTTCAACTGCTATTGAAACAATATTTTGGAAGCCTTATATTAAATTTTGATCCTTTTTTAACCAACCACTAACATTTTATTGACATAAATAGAAAAAAAAACTAAAAAAGTTGAAAAATTAAAATGTTAGTAAATAACAGCTCAAAATTAATCAAAATATTTGAAAATTTTATCAAATATAGAAAATACTTATATAAACGTTCAGTGAAAATTTCAAGTATCTGCGGTTATTTTTTTAAGAGTTACACCAAAATAAGAAAATCGCTAAATGAGAAATCTAGTGAAAATCCAATGTTGTAAAAATTTAAATTTCAAACGCTCATAAAAACTTAATTTGACTTTCTGGTGGATATTTATTTTATGATAAAGGTTTTAAATCTTGTAAGTAATCTCGTAGAAAATTTTTTATGAATATTTAGCTTAAAATAATTTGATCATTTTCAATATTTTTATGTATTTTGTCAAAATTCAAACTTTAAATGCTTACAAAAAAAATTGTGACTATGCATTTCTTTTATTTTTCAACTGCTATTATAACAATATTTTAGGAGCCTTGTATTAAATGTTCAAGCTTTTCTACCCATCAAATACATTTTTATCGAAATTAATTTTAAAAATACTAATAATAATTGAAAATTGTATATACCTATTAATAGCTCTACTTAAGTCGACATTTTTTGAAATTTGCCTGTTGGATAGAATATACTAATATAAACATTAGGTGAAAATTTCATGTAACCTAACCTGGTTATTTTTTTAAAACTTACATCAAAAACCAAAATCGATTTTGTCGAAAATATTGTTTGTGCATATAAACTCCCGTTTTATCATTAATTTTTAGTTTTAATTTTTAATTTTTAGTCTGCCATAAAAATTGAATAATTTAGAACAGTGGTCGGCAACCTTTTTAGACTCCCGGGCACATTCATAAATTTAAAAAAAGTTCGCGGACCAGACAAAAATAAAAATTTATATTTAAAATTATTTACTAGGAAAAAAAATAACTGTTTAAAACATTAAAATAATAGATTAATAGAACATAAAAATAAAATTACAAGTGTTAATAATATAATTTTAATATAAAAGTATGTAAATTATAATTGTTTAATAGGCTTAATGTGATTTTTGTTGTTGGATAATGTTTATTACTTTTTCGACTTCCATATTAAAATTACTTGTGCTGGCTCTAAGTTCATGTTGGAGATGGTTATCAGTTAAGCGTGAAAGGTATGGGTTTTTAATTTTTTTCATATGAGAAAAGGCCTGTTCACACACGTAAGTGGATCCAAACATACTGAGATATTTTGAAGCTATATATTTCATGTTTGAAAATGATGCAGGATGTTCAGCGAAAAAACTCAATCCACCCAACCTAACCTAAGTACACTCATCGTATCTACTCTATCTTATCGGAAACTGTAAAGGTATATCTATCATTATAAAATATGACTGATAGAAACGTTCAATTATATTTATATAATATGTTTTTTTTTTGATATGATATTCAATTAAATTTCATTGTTGTAGAATTTAAAGCAGGTCGTATTCAATAGACTCGCGGGCCGCCGGTTGCCGGTTGCCGACCACAGGTCTTAAGAAAATCTGCATTATCCCATTGTAGATTATTTTGCTTCTCGAGTGATTTCCAGTGCCTTTGGAAATACTAGAATATGCATAGATTTTTCCAATATTTAGCTCAAATTGAAATTATAAATAGTTTAACGTCAATATGTGGAAGATTAGATTGTTTAAGTAACATTTTTAAATGTCTACTAAAATATATAACACAAAATAGGTATATTATATTTACATAGTATAGTAAAACTTCCTTATAAGTTATAACAGTTTTATAAGATAAAAATCTCCCACACAACAGGAATTCCGTATAACCTACATGCCATATATTTTAGCCTCCATAACAAAAACTACTTTATGACAGAAAAATCAATTCATGCCGAGCGATGTTGTTACAATAGGAATTTTAACTGCGCACATTAATTTGTGGCACATGGTCTATCAGTGTACTTGTTTTATCTTCTCATGCTTTCATAGTATAGTTCAGCATGACATAATTATATATACAGCATATATTAAATATACCACTTACTAGCTGTATTGTACTCGTAAGTAAAAAAAATTCTCGTCTAGCAGGAATACGTGATTTTTATTGGTTTTCTGTATTTTTATCACCATAAAATAAGTTATACGATTTATATTATTATTATTTATAATCAATAACGTGGTAACCTATAACCATTTAGTGCCCAACTATAAAAATAATTATATGCAATAATGATGTTATTACACTGTCTCCGTGCTCATGCATAAACCGAAAACGGTTACCATAATATGCCTAACAGTTGGCAATATTCTCAACTATTCCACTGTGGCAGTTGAACGGTTATTTATGTGCTTATATATAAATGAAAAGTGAAATCGTTTCAACTAAACAATATATTAAATATATATATATATATATATATATATTTTTAATTATATTTTATTTAATTATATATTATTGATATTTTTATTAAATATATATTTTATTTATTGAATTTGTTACGACAATTCTAAACATGGTCCACAGTAGTGTTTCTCAACCTTTTTTAAGTTACCGCCCCCTTGAGTGTCAAAAATTTTTTTAACGGCCCCTACAATGTGAGAATTCTATAATAAGGGTTAGGTTAAGGGTATTTGGAAAATTTAAAAGAAAAAATTGAAATTATCTAATAACTCATGTTTTTATTTATTTTTTATATTTGATATATTTTTTATTTATAGTTCTAGTATTATGGTAAGTTATTGTGTATTGCATAGATTGAGTAGTGACTGATAGTTATTATATGGATTATCAAGTATGAATTATTTTTAGGTCACACCGACACCATCTACAACGTTTTTGCGTGAACCGTTTGCCGCCCCTCTACCACCCAAAATTAGTTCACCGCCCCCCTACCACCCAAAACTAGTTCATTGCCCCTCGGTGACACTTTACCGCCCCCTGGGGGGCGATATTGCCCCCGTTGAGAACCACTGGTCCACACGGTTACACAGAATACGGAAGCAGTGTAGCATAAACACGTGTAGGCATATTATTTTATTCGTTATATAATATTATGATGATGGTATATCTAACGAAAATTATTATGCTGTATTCGTGAACAAATTAATATGTTAATAATTATAAGATCATTTTTAATCCACACAAATGATAAACACCTGATAGATAAAAAAAAAAATGATTTCATTGTTTATTTAAAATCATTCATTTGTGACCTAACATCCAGGTAGCTGGTATATAATATCTTTTTATAACTAATAAATATTTGATGGCCATAATATTATGATATGAATATTATAAAAGTATTGATATAATTTATAAATATATGATATATATATATATATAATACATTACAACAATAATAATTCAAAATATATTATGTAGGTAAGTAGTGTAGATTTATCAAATAGCCTGTCGAGTATATAGTAATAACTAATAACTTATATTATTAACAAAGTTTAAATTAATGAATCCAAACCATCATGTCATTAAATAAGCATTTTGATATTTCTACAGTTCATTTCAGAACGGGATGAAATCCTAAAAAAAAAAACAGATTTTTATGTATAAAAACAACAATCTACCAAACGGCTTGACGTGAATATAATTTTCTCATAATTTATATTTAATTAAAAGCTAAATAGTCCATAAAATCGTATTATAATATTATTTTTTTCACGAGTTATTTTTAAATTCAAAAGTACATTTAAAATTGATCGATTTGTAATGTATCATGACCGACAGAATTTCTACTGAACATTTTAATTTGTTAAATTATAAATCCGATTCCTAACCATTTTTTTCATTTATAAAATAATTTATAGGTACGGCTTATTTTAATCTCAAATTCATCTAATGAAATAGCAGCATCCATGGGTAAGGGAGTACCTCCATTTCACTTATTTCCACTACGGATACCCATACTTGCCTATTACCCATAAATCAGTATAAGTTATGATTAATTAGTTTTTTAATATTATATAGGATTGATATTTTAATAGTTTTTTTTGCTTAAAAAATGGCGAACTTCAACGAATATATTTAACCGGGTAAACGAGCTTACTTCAACTATAATTCATTGAGTAAGTTTGCGATTGGTACAGAGAAACATTTAAATCTAATTCCATATAATAATAATAATAATATTAACAATCACAATAAACAAAACGCACCCGGAAACAAATTCACTTTGCTGCAAGCTTTTCATCTCCTCAAATCTCTGCTATGCATTATCGTTCTTCCGGAAGAAAAACATGCGATATTTCTGGCTCAAAGACGCACTTCCGCGATCCTATAATGGGCCATTGATAATATTCTACCAACGATAACATTCAAAAGCAATCTTCACATATACCGAATCTGTATTTACTCATGCTAATGCGTACGGACAAATAGCGTCTGCGAACGAGTTTACAAAGGTTGACAATGCGAGTGTTGAATACAGGCAAAACTACCAAACGATTATTATTATATCTGTTGATATTGAAAAACATGGCTCGAAAATCGTGAGTTCCGACCATTTTTGTATCCACCCTTGATTCCATAGCACAAAAACTGTACATTTACCGTTAGTTAACCTAATCTGTAGTGTGGAAAACTGTTAAGTAAAAATTGTTGTGGCCTATGAGGACTATTTTTTGGTGCAAAACTGCATCTCTACATATATATGTTACGGGCAAAGTAGGAAATCCGGGCATTGTATAACAATTTTGAACATTTTGGACAATGTAAGAATGATCATTTTAATACTCAAATTTGTCATATATTGACCGAACATTGTACTAGATTACCCGGGCAAAGTGTACCCTGCCCAGATTCAAGTGGGCAGATGTGATTTTCAGTGTATTCTAGGAGTTATACTTTCTGGTAATTAATTTTAAAATAATTTTAATTATAAAATAATTCTTAAATTAATAATTTTTTTTATAGTAAAAGATAATTTATATGAAATTGGAACAAACGAGGGCGGACTACATCAACTCTACAGTCGGAACCAATTCACAATATGTAAAGAGGTGTTTATCCAGGCTGATGATGTACCACCAGTACAAATGTCATTAAGAGAAGTGGCAAGAAAATCTTCTAATTTGGGTAGCCAAGGGTACGATAGGTGTACTTGCAATACATTATGTAAGACCAACCGGTGTAAATGTAAAATATCTGGTCGTCTTTGCAACTCAAAGTGTCATAATAGTGGTGTAATTTATAATAATGTAAATTAGTTAAATTTTAAAGCTGTGCAACTTTATTTATTTTTAATATCTTTATTTTTAATTTTTTATATAATATCCAATCTACTGTGCCCAAATCTAATTGGGCACTGTATACAATGCTCGGGCAACGTTAACTTATTCCAACTTTGCCCTTGAAAATCGGACATTGTGCATAGTAATATGTTTACTAAAAAAGGGAAACGAAAAAAAAATATCTCGCTTTAGTTACTCAGTTGTAATAAATATAAGCATCCCAATCAGACAGAACACATTTGCCACCGCCATATGTTTCCTTATTTTATAAAGATGTGAACCGATACTCCTAAACCTCTGTTTTGTGTGTTTGATACATTATTCGCTGCCCATACAAAACCTGCACACGAATAAGTGTAATATGGAAAAAGTATATCATTTGTATAGTCACCTACCTATCAAATATCAATATTATTGTTATATATATAAAGTTGAAATGTCTTTGTCGTTCGATTTTATTCCCAAAATCAACTATATATAGTACATACGAAACTTTGACACAGCTATACTTGATTCACTGCACGTATAAAGGTATATAATATCACATAAATGAATAACGCTTTATTTTTTATTTTCTGGTTCTTTTTTCATGGATATTATTATTTTCATTATACGCACAAACTGTGTTTTATATAGCATATGTTAATCATGTACAAGATCTATGGTAGCTAACGGCTGATTAATCCTTTAATGACCATATATGGGAAAATTCTTAGTGTTATAGGATCCATCAAAATTACATTCCATAACTCTAATGATTCTTTGTGTTCAAAAGTTATCGTATTTCGTACCTACTTTTGACATCATTTGAATTTGATACTATTATGGAGCAAGGGAATTTGAATCAAATGTATTTATGTTATAAACTATAAAATAACCAGAGGATTCATTTCTGGGTTTTATGTCTACACTGCTGAGGTTGGTGATTATGTTTTACGCACCCCAAACAGAATGATGTTAATTAATTTTTAAATTATTTAGAAATATAATCAAGATAACTCATTTTTATATAACTTTATGTTATTATTTACAAAAATGTCTGTTGATAAAGTTAAAATAATAAAAAACAAAAATATTAGACTCAGCAGAACTAAATCAAAAAAAGTTTGGACACCCCTGGTATACTATACGTATGTGTACTTCGACAATCGCATGTACCTACGGATGTTTATTTTTCATTGTCAAAAATACTAATAAATTATGCTGATTCGAGATAATTCCAGACGTATACACATATTATATAGATATACACATATTATATAGATAATATGTGGATGCACTACCCTCCCACCCAACCAGTAACCCATCCACCAACCACCGATCACACCGCTGTAACAACAACGTCATTGCGCTCGAGATCAGCAGATAAAAACTGAGGTATTCTATAATATCATAAATAAAGTTACCCAACCCATGACTTTTAATTGCAGTGGAGGCTTCACGCCTTTGTCAGCATTTCCGCCGTTTTCGGTAATACCCGTGTTGTTGGTTTTATTTAAAAGCTGACGTTTTGGGCACGTTTCGTCGTCCGTCTCGAGATTATTTTCGAAAAATATGAAATAATGATAATGCACTTTAAAAGCTTTGAGTGCTGTCTGAATCCATCATCAGCTGCTTTACATCGCAGTATACTCTCGACGTGCGGTTTATATGGACAAAACGTGAGATACTTGACTGCTCGAGGTGTTTTTCGAAAATCATATACCACGGTTACCAAGCGTGTAATTATTGAGTATACTTACCTACCAGTTTTTTGTACAAATGTATATTGTTTAACTGTCTGGCATCATATAGTAGGAGTTAACAGTGCGTTATAATAACTGTGTCACCGCGCAACTTGCAATATACATGTTATTACATGTCATTATTACCTATGTTTGGTCGTAAAAACGTATTTAATTAAAATGGCATTCGTTATTGGATAGTTTTTATATGAACAAGTAATGGGTCACGAGTAATATACGTAAATTGATTAAGAGAGTTTAACGGGATTTAAAATAAATGTATTAGTGAAATAAACCATGAAGATTTTTAAGGAAGAAATAAAGGTAGATAATTATTTTGAGGCGTCAAGGGGGAGAAAATTAAATCCATGCTGTATAATATAATAATATTATATTTATTAAGTCTTATACAGGAACAAGAGAACACATATATGACAAAATAATTTTAACATATAAGGTTGTAGAAAAAGGTACATTTTTTTTCAAAATGATGATGCTATCGATTTAAGTATTTGTTTAAAATCACATTAAAGATTTCATTAAATAAATAACAATTATAGATATCAACAACAATATGTCTGGTTTGGGATTAAGAGGGAGGGGCTGCGTCTAATTGATTTAAGCGCGCCATTTCCGATTTCTAGAACCGTGCCTGATCGATGCGGACAACTTACCTTTAAACCAATATCACTATAATATATTATATCATATTATATTTACTATAATATATATATATATATATATGTATATACTATTACTATATTCACGAGCATTTATCTACGGTAAAAGTTCAGAAAGAAAAGATTTTGTTTGGATGTGGGGGAAAATATTTATGGTCCAAATAATGTTAAAGAACGTTAAAAATGGCGATTTTTGAACCTTATTAAAATAGTTACAGCTGACCGTAAAGTTGTAGTAAATCACTCAAATTACCAAAACTCAATGAGTATGACATACTGTATTCGAGCCACTGAGCCACATGAGATATTATTATTGTTGTAAAACAAAATACACGTAATTTTCTAGCTAGGAGCTCTCCTGAAAATACTAAAGTACTAAATACTAAGGTTCTATTCTTAGGTTGACCTTATAACTCAGACTATGTTACGTTTATTGAATACATGGACATTACTATATTATATCAATTGATGTCGACAAAAAAAAAAATCATATATATATACATATATATTTATTTAGCCGAAAACCGTAACTGTTTTTTATTATTTCATAGTCATTTTACTATTGAATTATTAAGTTAATTATAACTGGCTCGAACAGTTAAAACAAGAACACCTCAAAATAATCGTACAAGAATATAATATTATCGTGTGCATACGATATAAATATTATCAGTGAAAAAGTGGTAAGCTTTAGGTTTTTTTCCATAACTACAAGCTGATAACAAACATCTTTGTCCTGCATTCATCCATAGACCTTATACTCATAGACGGAGCATCACAGATTGGCGTGGTTGGGTGGTGCGGTCACAGCTATCCTCTTAGCAGTGTTGTCATTTTTGACGACATAAAATATGTTTATTTATTTATTTTATTATAGTAATGTTATAACATAATTATTAGGGCTCGGGACTATGCATTTAACATTTTAAACTAATGAAATTTAAAAAAACAAACCATTTTGATATTTTATTTTAAAATATATACAAAGTGAATAGTGATAAAAAGACAAAAAGACTGTAAAATTACTAATTATCGTAAATTCGCGTATATTTTGACTGTTGAGTGTTGATGTTTTAAATAATTGTTATCAGTCAACAGTTATAATCATACAATACATTTTTAAAACACACACAACCTGGAACTCTACTGCGCATGTGCATAGGTCACCGGGTCTCTTGAGCAGCTCAGCCTGGCAAGACCACACGAACTACATTCTTGCTCCGTCTATTAGTATAAGGTCTATGCATCCATCGGAATAAAAAAAGTGTCCTCGACGTGACGTGTTGGACATATTATATTATCTGATGCCCAGCTATTATTTTGTTACGGCTATTTCACGTAGGGTTAGATCATTACTATGCACTCCTACGAATTGATCACGTACACATGAGAGCACAGGAAAAATAAAGAAAACTGTAAATTATATGATGCTGCATCATTATTATATAATTAAATTTGCGAACTCAAAAAGCTATATTGTTTTACGAGTATATTAAAAGAAAAAAAACGATTTCAAACGAAATTCGAAGATCTTAAAATTTACGTTCGCTCATATACTATAATATATACAGGGTGTTTCCAGTACTGTATATTATCTAGTATTTTCCACCTTCATTCTCTTCAAGGTAAAAGTTTTAAAGAATTCCAGCTTATTAATTAATAATTATTAAATAATAAAAATAATTTTCTTTAACTGTGAGCTATAATAAAAGTCTTTCAGGTTTCTAAAAAATGTTGAACTGAGAGAGATTACCATTAAATCGGTAGAGATTATCACTTCCATTAATTCGAATCTCGATTTTAAACAATTATTTTTCTGATAGCTCTTGAATTCATTTTTTATCCAAGAATTATTAATAAAAATATGGAGGTACATTATATAACCTATTTATTTTTTCAAACATGTGCAACTTTTTTTCAATCTAAATTCATTTTAAAGCAGATGATGTTTTATTGCTGAAAACTTTGATGTGGATCCCTGTACAATCAGGGTATGCATACTTGGTAAATCACTCTTCACCCTGTATATAAAACCCTCGATCTTTATTGCAATAACCGTACATCTGCAAGGTAATGTATAACTAGCATTTTGCTTTTGTTTTTCCAGGTTTATATTGCTCAGTCTTTAGATTTTTATTCGATTCACCTTTTAACTTCTTTAATACAACAGCAGGCTTTGGAGCAGAGTGGACTTTAGTTTCACATAAAACGCAAAACGTGCGAGTACATATAAACGTAAACGAAACGAAATGATTAAGTTTTTCAGTATCAAAATTTATACCGTCGTATAGTGTTTCGTGGAGCATTTTCGACTTTACGATTGCCAACGAATGGACGAGATGATTTTATTTTCCACCATAAAGAATTCCGTTTAAAATAGACATTGGTTTATATTATTATATATATTTACGCGTCATCCGAACTGAAATGGTGTTATTGTTGTATACTACACAATATAATATTCTCAACACTGCTGCAGTTTTGATAATAGCAAGTTTTCATTCGTTCGTATAACAATAGGAATAATACACGTAGGTACTTGTTCAAAAGATGTACTTAACGAAAAATATTTCACGTAGATATAGCTACACCGTTTTTTGCTCATTTTGCGACCAGGGCTTGAAAAAGTTATATAATTATAATGTTGTATAGACACTTTGGATAAAAAACCGTTGACATTTAAAATATAATAAAAATAAAAAAATGTTGATTACCGTTTAAACAAAACATAAAATTACAAGGTAAACACAAAATATATTAATATTATCAGTAATTAAACAATACTTTAACCTAAAAATAATTATTATTTTTGAACATACGCTGTATAAATATAATACTATAACGTGTAATATGTGTACCAGCAAAGTTATATTCTGAATACCTCTGTTGATGGAAAAAAATCAGTCTCTTTTTTAAGAGTATTTATGATAAACGGTATCACTTATTAGTGAACATAGTTTCCAGTTGCGTTTAAAGTTTTCGATTATTTGGGAGAACGGTTGTAACCAACTTTTTTAAGTTTATGAAATATGTTCAGTTTAAAATATTAAATTGTAAGAACGCATTGATTGCTTTTTTCATTAAAATTGAGTGAAAAATGTATGAACTATAGATGCATAATATACAAAAATATTAACGTAAAATTATGTCATAACATAAATTGATTATAACATTAAACTTATGAGTTGTGAAATGAAATTTGGTAACGTTCAAAAATTATAATGTTCAATATTGTTAAAAAACAAAATCTAAATTCTGAATAACATTAAAAGTACCTAGATTGAAGAAGTATATGACAAAGTTCTAAAACTTAGGTAATACAACTTTTAACGAATATACATATATTTTATTACCTACTATTAGTTAAAATGAGTATATCCTTAGTATATACCTTCGTATATTACATATTATCTTATCATTTTTATTTTGTTCTGAACAGTTGTTGGTGATTGCCTAATGCCTAATCGGAAATTATAAATTTGTATTATAAAGTGAATAATATATATTGAACTTAAAAGTAGAAAACAAATGCGTGCAAGGTACAGCCGATCGTAGGATACGGTTTATAAAATTATTTATTATAATGAGCGAAAAACGGTTTTCTTATTAGACATCGTCTTCAGTAGGCAATTTCCTATCAATTCGCTGTACGACCCACAGCAGGTAATTCAGTTTCAATGCCACTTTAATAATATATTAGCTAATAATAATATAAAAATATTATATGATACATTGTCTGCAAAAACTTATTCTATATTCTGTATAAAACAAGTTCATTAATTACTGGAGGAAAAAGGGCACGTTTAACTTTCTGTAATATCTTTACGTTGACAAAAAAATAAAAAACACAGTGAAAAAAAAACAGTTTTAAACTTTATAATATAGTAATAATATACTATTATACCTATCTGTTATTATGCACTGTGTTGCCGTTCTTTTATAATAATATTATGAAAAATCCTCAGAATTTATGAGGAAGCGTTTCGCGACTGCGAATGACACGCCGAGGACAATTATACATTATTCGCGTTTAACGAGCCGTTCTTTTAAAATCTATTGATCGGCCGGCTGAACTGTTGTTTTTTTTTCGTTACCCAATGATAGTAATGATCATAATCATCACCACCTACCAAACCTCCGTAGAATGTAAATTTTATCAAAATATTATTAATTGGGTTATCGCGCATTCGATCGTATAACTCGAAAACAATGAGGATGAACTTAGTATTATCTCGCACACTAAATAACGCTTAATACGGTACAAAATAAACTTTTGACATCGACAAACACTCCGTTCTTTATTTCAACCATTTGTAAAATATAAAAATAACTAATTACAATTATATATTATATGGATATGAAATGTATGCACAGCGGTCGTAATTCAAATGGAACAATTCATTGGTAAAGTTTTCATTTTAATTAGAGAAATAAAAATGTGTAAGGGCTACGGAAAATCGTAATGAAAAATTGTTGATCTATATTATTATTTATTACAATAAACGTTTATTATAAATTATTATATTATCATAACTTTGTGACGGCCATCAAATTGTTACAATTATATAGGTATCATTTTCAAAACTTTTTGACTTTTTATGTATCTCATAATATTCACTTAATATTATTTATTTATTTAATAGTAAAATTGCATAAACTAGAAGATTTTTCTAGATTTAAAAATTTTAACCATGGACAAATCAGAAATGAATGAAATATTTTTTTGTTTTACAACCATATGAAGTAAAAAAAAGATTATAAAATTAAAATAAATATAAACTAATATTATAAAATAATTTATCTGAATCTAATTTAAGGCATCATCAATTTTTTTTAAACATTTATAAGTAACGCTACCAATCACTTTGTTTATAGATGACGAAAGATGTTTGTTCAAATAAAAAATTATTATTATTTTAATTGAGTTAAAGTAATAATATTTTTTTCATATATGGACTTTACAATTGTAGAGTTATTAATATTGAGATATATTATACAACATTTTAAATAAAACGATTTCAACATAAAAAAATTCTTGTAAAAACAATCATGCCTAGTAAGTATACAGTATTAGAGTAGGCTATCGTATTTTCTTTATACATGTACCTATATTAAGTACTCTTTATCGTATACTTATACTGATAAAAGTATAACCCATATTTAAAAAAGAATATTTTTTATTCAGTCCGATGTTACACTACGAGTAAGTGCTAGATAAAAAATACCCGAGAAAAAAATATTGAATTGCAAATTTAAGCTTTACAAGATTTGATAAAAAATTATTATAGTTATTGTTTCATGTATTTTATTCAAACGAGTTCAAAATTAGTCAAAAGTTGTGTACAATTTAAATTACATAAAAATTCATCACATTTAATAAATTTGTTATGTCACTATATTATTATGTAAATGTATAATTTACATTAGATACTTTTTTATCCTCGGAGATTAACCTAGTTCCTCAGTACTTTATTTCCAGATTTCTCAAATTAAATTTTATAATATCATTGATTATACGGCTGCATCCGAGTTGGGTCCGAAATTTAAAATTGCTTAACTAGTTGCGTCCCGAATTATTTTAGGTACTACACTAGTTGGGTCCCGGATTTTTATAAGTACTACACTAGTTTGGTCCCTGGTTTTTATAGTTACTACCCTAGTTGGGTCCTGAATTATTTTAACTACAACATTAGTTCTTGAATATTTTTTGGTAAGTACTACACTATACTAAGATTTTCCTTCCGATTTTTTTTTTTCCATTAAAATATAAATTATTAGAATTTTATAAAAAAAATAAATCACTTTTGTATTGGTAAAAATATTAAAAATGTTAAAAACCAAGTATAAAACTGCATATTATATAATATAAATATAGCCATATAAGTGTAAGTGAAAAAATATTAAAAATTTTAAAATAATTATATTATAATATAAATACAAATAAAATAAACAAATACTTTTTGAAAAATCACATGTGTGTTGGTAAAAATGTATACGACATTAATTTTACAAAATTAAATCGATTGATTATTCCTGTAATTTTTCACTATATATTATATTATATATTTTAATATTTAAAAAAAAACTGTAAAAAACATTTTTAACCCCACCTGTAGTCTAAATAGATCATAAACAGTCTGTCGGTCTGTTAAAAAGGGAATGAAAATGTTAGTATAGTATAGCACTTACCAAAAAATATTCAGGAACTAGTGGAATACCTAAAATAATTCGGGACCCAACTAGTATAGTACCTATAAAAATCCAGGACCCAACTATTACACTACCTGTGATTAGCCTCTAGTACTCGGGATCCAACTCGGATGCGCCGGATTATACTACGACAAAGGGTAGTGACGAGTATAAACATTTGAAAAAACGACGATAACAATTAATTCAGGAGGTAGCAGTCGGTGTTTCACATTTTTTATTACGATTCCATGTCCGTCACTGTGTGTAGTCCATGAAACTATTATACATTTATACGTATAGGTATCTACAATACTAACGTGGCATTTCGTGTATCGTGTGCATCACATGACATGTATAGTTAAATTACAGAGGTGGATTATATTACTACAAAATCCACAAAAGCTCAAAAAAAAAAAAATCATCAACAACAACAATAGACGACCGCTTTTGTTTCACTTTTGGATTACACAGTTACACGGGTTTGCCAATCACCAAAAAAAAATCGCATATCACCTATATACGGCCAAACGGGGTAATTCACTGCAAGCATTATATAATTTAGTTAGATAGGTATTCAATATTTAATTTTGGGAGTTTTCAAACATACTTAAGACTATATTTTAGATTCCTAGTGAAACGATTTTTTTTTTTGAAGCTATCTGTCATCAACTTTTTGGACAATAAAAATATTACGATTACCTTCAACAGTATTTTTCCTAGTACGAAAGTGAATTTAATTGGTAATTTAGGTCAAAAACTCATAAATTAAAAATATTCATTCATTTTCTAAGAATAACAAAATGTCATTATGGAAAACTGGGGTTTTACACAAAACAAGTTTTCCAAAAAAAAATTTTGTTTTTAATGTAACTCTTAAAAAAATAACTATATTGAGATTTTCTCTCAATGTTTTTATGAGTTATTTCTATCCTCCATAAAATGGTTGAACTATTTATAGACAATAGACATAAGACAATTCGGAGGTACACTTTTGTTGTTAAGAAGTAAACATCTTTACCCAATCCTTTTACCAAAACTTATTTAATGGGTGATTTTTCTGAAGATTTTGAAGTTGTGAAATAAAAATTAAACGAGTAGTTTTTGAATTACTTAACTTTGTGTACTAATGGAGATTTTGGGGCTATGAATATTTCGGTAATTTATCAATATTGTTAATCTGTGAACATTCGTGGTTTCTGGAACTAATCCTAGCATACCAAAATATAGTCTTTAAGTATTGTATTTAAAAATTCCAAAAATCAGAATTTGAATAAATATATTATTAAATGAAATCATTATCATGAACATGCTTGGTAATTCACCCTGTGTATGTATAATATTATCTCGGTTGTTATTACTAATACACGCGGCGAGGGCAATAATTCTATTTGTCTCGTTTGCTATTAAATATTATAATAATTTTAATATTTTATTATGATGGTAGTGGACAATAATAGCGCTTTTTGAACTCGTGGTTGCAATAACACATCTACACTCATATTATTAACGACTAGATTATGGTACATAATTATATCCTAATAACATGCACAATGCACATGATTAAAAAGTTAATTTAAAACGAACAACGGATCATAATGTAATCATTACGCAAACATTTTGATTACCAGCCTCAATATTATTAAATACCGTTTAATTTTTATAAAGATTAACTGTCATAGGATCAAGTCAGTTAATTATGAATAATGTGTGTTTTACAGACTAAAATCGTAGTTTATTTATTTTAAAACCATTCAATTATTATGCAGTATAATTTATTGTTTGTTATATTACCATTCCATGGATTTTTCAAGAGTGTATATTTTTGAGTGTACTAAGGAAAATATTAATGTGTGTCTGTTACCTAAGATTTTATAGAAGGCAAAGTTATGTGTGACCGTACTTTTGGATACAATGTAAAAAAAAATTATTTAATTTTTAAAAGAAATAAATGTAGACAATTTTTACTTTAAGTGTAATGTTTAGTTTATTAATATTCATTATATTATAAAACATTTTACAAAGTAATAAAAGTTTATTAACACAAACATAATCATTTTTTATTTTTGGTTACAATGTAGATATTTAAACACTAGGTATTGTCTGTAAGTCAAAGACCGCGTTTGGATGTTACCTACTTATTAAAAGTTTTAAGTGAAGAACTAATTTTTTTTGTTTTCCGAAACTGTAATTATATTTGCTAAACTCCTTTCATGTATACATTGTTTCAATTCAATTGTTACATCATATATTTTTTCATACTTTAGTGCTGCAGATGAGTAATTTTAATGAGATTATTTTAACCATACCTTTTTAATCGAATAGGTACCGATCAATAAAAATAAGATGTACAAACATAATTTAACATTCAATAAAAATATATACAAATTACGATTTTATGCAAACTTTGTATACGTATATACATATACATAACATTTTAAGAAATACATTTTTTTTCTCTAATATTTTTTGTAATATATATATTATATATTATATATATAGACAAATAAATAAAATCAATATATTCCTCGCTCCGCTCAGAATCTAAAATTGTTTGAATTACAAATATTATTCTCATTAGTGAATATTTATGATTAAATTAAATTTATAGATATATGCTTCACTATATTATACAACGTGTTTTCCTTCAATTTTTATAAAAATATAAGAATAATATTAAATTATGATCATAAATTGCGATGGATACATTTTCTCTTGTTATACAGGTTGAGTCACATTGTATTCCTGAACACAGAAGTTAAACTCATCCTGGCCATATTATCAGTGTGATTATAATTATCCATTTACTACACGTATAAGTATCGAACTTAATAAAAATTGTTCTATAGCCTTCCACCTTCCGGTACCCAAACATTTGTTCAGGAAGAAAATACCTATGTATGACAGTCGATACATTTAAGATGAGGAATGTCACTGCGTGTCTATATTTTACTGCTATATATTTATGACATGAACTAGTTTTCGGTATAATATTTTTTCATTATTAGATCATTAAAATCAATTGTCTTATTGCAAATTATTCAGTTAACATTGTATTTATTGAACTCCTATAAATCCAGGCCTTTCGACTGGAATTATATAAAAATTATATTCTTATGTTATGTTAATAAGGATTCCCACATATTTTGATCGTTGTTTAATTAATAATTTTTTTTCCAATCAAACAAAAAGTAATAATAATATAAATTACCCTCTTTCGAAAACATTATTCTTTCAATTGAATAAAAACAATCGTTCAAATGAATGTCAACGTCGCAAAAATTACTCAGAATACGAATTCTACCACGCCACTTCCCCCAAAAAAAATTATTATTGAATATGCGTTGCTGACAAATAGTGTGTATATTATATTGCGACATTTATTATAGTCCGTTATTAAACGGCCCCTTCCTTTTGGATACCAATTCGATATAAACCGTTTTTATAAAGTTCAATATGGGAAACTTTCTAAGGGTGAAACTGCATTTTCTGTAAATGTGTTCGAGGCATGTGATCGGCAGCGCGTATGACTGTGACGTAAAAGCTACAGAAGGGAGCAATACACGTGCTCTTACAGTCAACGAGAACTTAATATTTTTCTCCAAAAAACATACATGTATTATGTTCCATCGTATTCGTTTTTCAATTTCAAGCGACACATTTTTGCATTTCAAAATAAAATTAAATAAAAATAATACCATTATCTGAATTCATCGTTTTTTTATCTTTAAAAATAATGGCCGAGGAATGAGGAAGGGGGTCTATTGAATCAAAAAAATAATAAAATATGTAACACAATCTTATATCGGTGAAAATCTATTCTCGGAAATTTGTATTGCTCATGTGTTTGATTGTAACGAACAAACGAACAAACACAATACTTCCATTACCTCTACCAACCAACTAAGATAGTCGTAACGAAAAAAAATTGCCAAAACCGCAGTTTTCCAGTCACGGCCTCTGATCGTCCCTCGCTCAGCCACCCAATTGCCGTCATTGCCATGTACAACTGTTAGGTACTACAGCTTTTAAACGAAATAACAATGTATTTCATCCGTAAAAAATCGTATATTATATAGTAATTTATACATACGAATTTTCTAATATTATGATGATGATGTTATATCATCGTATACTAGGGTTGGTATAAACTATAATATATCTACACGAATTTACCAAGCCGTGTCAAAGCTCCTGAATAATTGTTTCCCTCGTCTGTGATATCCGTTATTTTATCGAATTGCTGGCAGATCGCGATGGTTTATCGTAACCTAACCTATACGTCGTTTCCGTTCCACCAGTTCCGATCCGAGGGTTTCCGATCGGCAGCACGCCCAGCTTTGAGTCTTGCACCCATAGGTATAGTCATAATAATACTGTATCCCATCGTTATTGCTGATGTTTTCGTTATCACTATTATCGTCATTATGTCAGTAACAAGTTTGGCATTTTTTACGGTGCGGCAGGATATTATATCGTAGTATGTTTATCTGATTCGATAATAGCGTTAAAAATAATAAATTCGCATTTTTTTTTTTTTGTATTCATGTATAAAGTGCGCCTAAATATAATAACGAATAAACCTTAATGGAAGAACAACCCTTTTTCACTGTACTTCAATAGAAGCACGCATGGTGCTGTAGTCTAAGGTATTAGTAAACAAAGAATTAACCTAATAACACAAAAATCCTTGAATAGTGAAAATCAAAAAATGTAAAAATAAATCAATGATGTGAATATATCTTATTGTAATTACATTTTAATAGTTGGGATGCAGGGAAAACGTTACATAATATAGGCACATTGGAACTTATAGTGTAGTTTTCCGAGGCACCGAAGTGGTTACAAAAATATTTTTTCGGTTAAAAAAAGATACATTATAAGTAACATTAATTATGAAATAACTTTGAAGTCAAAATATCAACATTGCATGAAGTTAACGCACCTTAGGTTGAAAACGTTAACAAATAATAAATGACAATAAGTCATTAATTATAATAAAATAAATACTTAAAAACATAAAGCTACAAACCAATACCCAAATTTAATATAATTTAGTAGGATAATATGTTTTTGTGTTAATTATACAGTATAGAAATTAATCAAACAAATTAACGAGATTGCAATTTTATTACTGCAGGTCCAATTTAATTAAGCTATACAACTAAAAAGAGGTTCGTTATTATAATAACCATATTAACAGGTATGGAAAAATGGAATTGAACAGATTGCCATAAGGGAATACTTTGAAAAGGAATATAGATAAAATATTTGAAGTGTTGGTATTGTCGTTCAGGAGGTTATTCAGGATATTTATATTCACCACATGCCTTGAAGCGATCAGCCAGGTTGCTGTAGTATATTAAATGATATCGTGTGCCAAGCAAAAAACGATTCGAAATTGGTATCAATTTTTACTTGATATCGGTTTTAGTATCTAAAAAAGTTTAAGTTGTGTCCTTGTCTCGTAGCTATAAGAAAAAGAGAAAACAAAATCATGCGATATTAGATAATTTGAATCCCAGATGAAATAATCTGACAAAATTACCGTTATAAAGTTATAAACCTTATATATTATGTTAATGCAGGTAGGTAGGAATGGAAGTTAACAGAATTACAACACACAATCAAACAACACCGTAAGTCCGTAAGTCACATTTGAGTGAATTGTAGCTACACCCTAGGGTTTTTCAGTTTCTATGAACAGAGGGCTTAAAAATGGTTTTTAATTTGTTCATGTGTAATAAACTACTGTGGTTAATATTATTTAAAAATAGATTTTCCCTATTATTTCAGGATGAAATTTGTTTAAGATATCTTAAAGGTACAGCAACATCGTGTTATAATAAATCTAAAAAATAAAAATAATTTACAGCACTAGCTAGTATGCGTGTACCGTATACCTGATTCAAGGATCCGGGGCCCAGCACTACATTTTTATTACCAGAAAATCCCACTCGATCTTACAATTCAATGTGTACGTGGTTCGTATCTAATTTTCGTAATAGACCGACACCAGGTTAGATTGCCGTATACTTATATAGCATATCAAAATACTCTGTCACTGCAGTAGATGTTCGCTGAATTGAATAAATAAAATAATGAAACTGTATATTGATGGTCAAAAGACTACGTTCAAAAATTTCTTTTACGATTGGCCATCAATAGTCAATTATTACGGTGTATGTAATAAAGCACAAGTTAGAATGCGCAGGTAGGTACCTACATGATTAGCCTGACAAATGAAATAACTTTTAATCTTAAATCAATCAATAGTTAAATTGTTTTTGTTTATTATATAATGTTTAGACCCTTGCGTTACAATAATTACAGTATATACAATATTATAAAATAAAATTGGAAAAATTCAAAGTACCTACCCAATTTATATAAATCTAATTATAAAAAAATCTGTTTTGCTAAAAACGTTTAAGATAACTTTATTTTTACAGTTTTTTAAAATATCGATATTTTTTGTAGCAAATTATAACTTTTATCAAAATATTCTTTTCAGGCATATAATTAGTTGCATCTGAATTTATTTTTTTTTTCATTTTTTCAATTAGTATAACTTTTCATTTTTTAGCTTTCAGGTATCTCTGCTAACTTTATATGCCGATTAGATTTTTTTCACGTATAAAAATGAAAACGTATACAATGTTATTTATTTAGTCATTTCGAGTTTATTATGCATTATTAGAAATTATACCTTATTATTACATATATACCTATTTTTACTCGATTACTAGTTCTAATTCACTAATTATTTGAAATTAATTTATTCTATACATTCAAAATTGATTTATTTATAATATTTACTAACCTCGTTATTTATTAGCTTTTTATGTCATCCTCAGGTGCTGTTTTTATTGCTTATTGAAACTACAATGAAATTGAAACATTTTTTTTGTGCCTTGAAAAAATATTCTTTTTTTACTTTTAATAAACTTTTGTAGTCAAAATGTAGAACATTATTAAAAATTATCGTACAGGAGTAAAAATTGCAAAAACCTCTCTGGATGTAAGCCTTTAATTGAAAAGTATTTTTTTTTAATAATTTAAATTTTAATTGAAAATGTACCTAAGTAAAATATTATGACATACAAACAAATGTGGAAAGTCAATCATGTTAAAGATTTAACAAGGAATATAGAAATTATTGGATATTTTTTTGTAATCACCCAGATATCTTCGCTCAACAATTTTAATTATGTTATTAATCCAAAATCGCACATGTGATAAGGTATATTATATTTTCATCGCGATTACGATAACCATTAGTGGTGGCTATATGAAATTAGTTTTTCAACGGTCTTAAATGTTCTAAATCGATTTAACGAAATTGCTTAGCAGACCAATATGCTTGATGGAGATGAGTAATTTTAAAGCGACACAGTCGTATAAGGTTTAGCAAACGTGAAACATATTATGTAATATGTTATTATTATTATCTATTACGACCATTGAACCAATTACTAAGGAAAAATAATAATGGATTACGGTCTAGGGATTAATGTACAATTTCTAATAATTTTTTAATTTTTATATTTTCTCAAAAATTAAAATTTTTAAACTAATATATTGTACCTACAAATTAATTGAAGTAAATTATTTTTTTCTCTTGTTAAAACATTTTTTATTAAAACACTGAATGAAATCTTCAATGCGTTAACATTTTTAGAAAGTGTGTAAAATATGAAAATTTAAAATTATAGCATAATTCACTTCGATATATCAAATAAGCACGTTTAAAGAACTCCATGTAAAATATTACTTTTGACTTAAATAGTAGGCAAATCAACTCAAATGTCAAAGTTAACAAAGCTAAATATAAGCTACTAAACATAATAGGAATACCTATTATGCGCATGTTAGACGCAGACAATAAACACATGTGAAACTTCTTCTTTTGCATTATAATTTAAGTTTTACATATTGAAAATATTTTAGAGACTCTACTACTCTAGTGAAATAATGTTAGGTAGTTATAAATTTAAAATAGCATACATAATTTTATGGACGTCAATCGTTTCCGCCAAAAATCTTGATATTCGTTTCCACCAATAAATTATCGTTTTCACCAAACCAAATAAGGTTCGATTTTTGTTTCCACCAAAACTGTTTCTACCTACCTGAATTGAATAATAGTTTGAAAACCATTTAGAGATATCCTAGATCAGCTACGAGGAGGCGGTTCTCATCGATTCACAAAACATTTTTGGACTTAATTTTGTGATTAAATTTACAAATATTTGAATTTGTATTAAATTGAGTTGATACGAATTAATGTATTTAATAAATATATAATCAAATATTTCTGATAATTCCATTAATTATTTATTACTTTGAATAATTGTAGCATATACCTTTTTTTTAAGGCTTATTTAGAACGATACGTTGTTATGAATATTCGTAAATACATTTTTTTTAAATTTATTAATGTGGGATTAAAATTTGCGTGAAATTATGCTGATCTCGATAACGTAGAAATTATCAAAACGTGATATAAATTAGATCTAATTATATTTTTTTTATAATAGGTAAGCATTACAACGTGTAAAATCAATTAGGTATATTTTCAATATCAAATGGTTTATCCCGAATCCTGACATACATCGATGATCGATAGCTCTTCAAATAGATTCTAAGGGTTCTCAAACTCTAGCTCAATATTATAAGTAGAAATAGATTTGGCGAAAACGAAAACCGAACCTTTTTTAGTTTGGCGGAAACGATCCTAGATGGATATAAAAATCACATTTTTGGCGGAAACGATGACCGTCCAATTTAATTATTATCCATGACTAACGTGATTTTAATTTAATTTCATTCGGTGGTTAAAGGTTTAGGTCATGACATTTTTAAAAATGTTCGACTATCTAAGTATTAGAATTAATCTTATAAAATCGTTAGGCTCGTTAGCACTCGATTCTTTATACGCATGACTCGTAAGTATAAATGGGAAATATAACATATTATTATTATTATCTCTGAGCCAACGATGACGACATGCTGCAGATATTATAAAACCTATTTAGTATATACAATATTCGTTAATGCGTAGGTGTGTTTATTTACACATCATAAATTAGTAAAATACGATAATCGCTATCTATGAAATACAATATATGTATACAATACGTCGAGTGTGCCAAACATTATGTTAAGCTATCCCAAGGGTGATCAATCGCCTACCTATAACCGTAGTTTGTACCAGATGGTGGCGTGCAGTTGAATCGTTTCGTAATAATTGAAACTGTATTTATAATAATAATATATAACATCCATAATGTTTGTGTTATAATGATTTAAACGTATACCTATCTATGTGCACATATTATACGCACCTTTAAGTAAGGTTGGACACGTGTTAATGAATATAGTTTTAACACAATCGCAAGTTGAAAGGATAACAAAACTAGTCGAGATTTACAAGTTGATTACATTTTTTGAAATAACTCCGTTTAAACTAACGAGTGAATTAAAAAACTAATTATAATAAACTAAGTTATTTATTTCAGTCAAGCTTGTTGTTATCTCTTTCATTTAAAATTAATCATATAGGAGGTAAATACCTCTTATGGTGGTTAACTGTATGGTTGACACTGGTGACACATTTGTATAACTTATGTAATCATAGCAAGGCTGTTATGCTAATATTCGTTACCTCTTTAAGTTGATTAAATGTTTAATAATTGATACAGAGTAGGTATAACCTTGCGATATATTATGATTGAAATGTAGATTTAAGTGCTTGAAAATTTACTCTGAAATAACAATATGCTGCTGTAAAAATGTCAAAAGAATTAAAATAATATACTTATTCAAGTGGTTGAACTCAAATAATTATTAGTAATTTCTTTTAAATATAAATAAACGTGATAAATTGTACGAATAGACACATGTTTAAGAATCGTTTGTTTTGATAATCACCTTAAATTAAAATTATCTATCATCGTATGTTAAATATAATTTTTTCCAACTGCAATGAAAAACATATTTTTTTGAATAATGTTAAAAACAAATCAAAAAATAATATTGTACACTTGTATAACAAGACAAAAATTATTTCGTTGGAATTTTGTAGGGATAACGGAATGTGGCGCCAAAAAAATAAAAATTATAAGTTATACCATAGGTTCTTAAACAAAGCTTTTTGAAACAGCAAGAATGCAAGGCACAAAAATATTATAATTTTCTTTTAAATAGGATATTAATAGGTCTCAAACTATACTACAGCCTAACATAAGTATTTAAGCAAATAATTGTTGATTCACTAAAAAAAAAACGACTATTTTGCGCAGCTGTAGACTTCGGTATCTACCTAAGAACTTAAATTGACCTAAATATTTTAGAGATATTTAGATATTTAAGGATTATACTACTTTTTAAGTTTAAATTAAATGCATACGTTCTTAGACATTAAAACTAAAATATTTTATTTGAATAGAATTTGATTGAAATGTAATTAAATGTAACACCTTACAAACATTTCATATTTTATTATATTTGTACAAAGTTTAATTTTTTTATCATCATTTTAAATATTTATTTTAGGTTTAGTTATTAAATGCCGGAGTTAGTTATTATTTCGTGATCAAATTCCAAAACTAACATGATCCTAAATTGGATTTAATACCTCTATAGCTGATATATAAATACGAAATTCTGTATATGTGGGGGGAGTGGATCAACTAAGTTGCGCAGTTTATGAATTCAAACGTATATATTCCGACCTAACCTTGGAGCTGATTATTAAACACACGTTATTATTGCCTCGAGGCTCACGTATGGAGTTCTGTATATGTTGGAGGAGGGGATGTATACGGGATGTATCAGCTTAATTAAATTTCAACATCATACGTGGTTCACTTTTTAATTATCTAAAATGAACGAGATTAAATCGTAAACTAATTCTCGAAACTACAGAGCATACAGCCGTCGCCATCGTTGTAATCAATAATTAACTTAACCAAACACACACGCTGTACAGAAGTGAAGACGGATCTTTGCGACCGAAGTATGATTTGTATTTTGTTTCCTAAAACTTAAATAACAACACACTACTGCAACCCCATTCCCTCTATATCATGTGTAATGTTTCTAATGAATTAACATTCCTATTTCAAAGACAATAAATTATTTTAAGTTTCAATTCTGATCTAATGTTTTAAGATGTTATTGTTTAAATAAATTCTTTGTATTCAATCACAATTCCTAGAACATTCAAAAAAATATTTTTTTTTATTAACTATACTTACTCATGGAAAAAATATTTCTACTAATTAATTATCTGTTAAATGTTAAATTCATGTTTACCTCCAAACGTTGTTTTTAATAAGTTGATGAATAAAAACTTTCAACATTTAAAACGCTATTTAAAAAAATGCATTCGTTAACATGAATACGCGTGTTTTATAGAATATTTAATAAGTGTAAAACTCTTTTATAATGTAAAAATACATTTTATTCCTATGCATTAAATAATGAAAAAAATAATAGCTATGTGAATTTTGGAAGTTAAAATTGGTGAGAGTAGAATATATTATATAAAAATAATATTTAAATAGTATAATGTTAGAAAGCGCAGAAAGTGTTCCTTACAATAGTTGAGTTATTTATCGCTAATTTTTTTTTTTTACATTAATCCGTACTGTAATCACTGCAATAATATCGCTTTACATAATAATATTATGAAATATATGTTTTTCGACGGTTGGCCTTAGTGTGCTTATATAGATTTAACTAACGATTTATCAACATTACATGTACAAGTGCTGGAATAAAAATAAGCCTACACGACAGCGTTATTATATTTTATCACCAACCGGTGTTCTCGTCTTGTGCACTTTATGTCTGCGATATATTATTGTGACCTGCATGCAGCAGACGGGCGAGAAATTTATCAAGAAATATACGAATTATTGTTTTTTGAATTAATCGTACCGGAGGAAAATCCATCATTCAATGGTTTTGATGATCGATTTTTTTTTGCTTCTCCAATTTTTTTATTCATGTTTAATAAATACGCCGCAACCACTCTTTTCAACTAAAACACTATGTTTCTCTAAAACTTTATTTTTTATCCTTAGGTAAGTAATCTTAACACTCCTTTCCATACTTTTTGCTCCACATAATACCGTCAACTTGTATCACACTGACGTCCTTCACTCCGTGATTAATGTTCTTAAAAGGTTTTAATTATATCAACTTGCCTTTCATTGATGGCGAGATAAAATAAGCCGGTTCAGTAAACGTTTTAAATAAGAAAATCTGTGATTAAATTTTTTCTCCTATCTCCCATTGTTAAAAAAAAAATCCATTTAATTTTAACAAAATATCATAATAGAGCTATTATATCCACACAATTTAGTTAATTTACCTATTTTAAAGAAAATACGACTTGTGATAGTGGTTGTTTTTGATATTAAATGTCCCTATGTGCATACAAAACCATTATGTTATAAGACTATAATTCGATTGGTACAATGTGTTGGACATTTTTGTGCTTATTGTAAATAATTTTGAATACTTGCGTGTATAATTAAGACCTCATGCTTACTATGTCCGAGTGCGCTCAGTAATAAATTAAAAACATTACTGTATTAGGTCTTAGGCACCCAAATAGATTGGTTGTTAACATTTTGAATAATTTGAATTAGTATAATATATTATAACTTATTTCAGATGGTAACTAACACACATATCATATCATGAGTAAAATACTACGAATATATAACTTACAAACCTCCTTTCAAAAATATTATAGACATCGTATGTAGGTTTGTCATGGACATTGCCAATTCCATGGTTGATCCAAACAAAAAAGCACTCAATTTAAAATGTTTTCGACTAATAAATATAAAAATACTTTTCTTCATTCATGCCTAACGTGTAGATCATATTTAGAAGACCCTATATAGTTTTTGGACGTAAAATGCACTAAAAATACTAGGTTTTAAAGACTTAGCTTTAAAATTAAGTTTTCATAGAAATGTAAAAGAACAAGTTCCCAGATTAGACAAACATATTTTACCGTTAAGGAAGAAAAAATTACTCAACAATTAGAAAACAATATCCGATCAGACAATAAACGATGTGACCACTACGTACATGCCTGTCAGGGTTGGGCAGTACCTATCTTCGATACAAGTATCTTAGATACGATTGTATCTTGTATACCAAGTATCGAGTAACTTGTATCGCGATACATTTTTAGTCAATGGATCTAGTATTTCATAAAATAATTTATGATGCGATCTTAATTCTGATTTTATTATCACAATAATAATAATTAATAATTTAGAAATTAATATTTTTATTTAATATTGTAGATTTTTTGAAATAATTTTTTAACCCAATACCGATAAGTCATAAAAAATAGTTATATATGAGATGTATATTGTATATTATATATATATATTTGTGACACACGCACATTGAATTGGATTTTACGTCTATACCTTATTAGATATCCGTGATTTTGTATAATAGTGTACCTAATAGTTACCTACTACGTTATAGTGCAGTATCTTTCGCAATAAAGTAGGTGTTTTATTTTGTTTTATTGCTAATGTATTATTATTACTGAATAAGTGTCAATTTTTATTATTTTATTTGTCATTCTAATTACTTAATGAAGTGCCCATCCCCATAATTTTTAAAAATTCAGTGACTAAGTTTATTAAAATGTATCTAGTTTCTTGTATCGCGATACTCCAAAGTAAAGTATCTTGTATCTAGTATCTCAATACTCCTTTTTGAGTATCTAGCCCAACCCTGATACCTGTACATACAAAAGTACCTACCAGCATTTATATTTTATACTACTACCACATCGAATCCTCTTCAAAGTGCTTTGGATCCTAAATTTACGGATTTTATACTGTCCAAAGGGTTGAAAACGTTTCTCGAATCTCAAACATAAGGAGTAGGGAACTGTACAACTATTATATACGGAGCCACCCTCCGGCAACTTGTAAAGTAATATAAATGCGTTTTCTGCCAAAGTGTTTTTAATGAAAATATAACGTCAACGAAACGAGTAAGAGCAATTTATGTCTGCCTATATAACCAATAGCTGTAGATGATAGCTGTCATTTACCGTCAAAAACAATCACTATGCGTTTAATGAAAATTATTCGCAAGTATCAAAGACAAAGAACAGTAATTATATCAGTTAATACCTGTTGTGTTTGGGACTCGATTGAATATCATTTGCATAGCCATATAATACATGTATATAGCAATAGTGATGAGTACATTTAAGTGAAACAATAATTTTGCATTGCATGTTCTTAAGGTTTTAGAGTTTTCTACAAACATTTTAAGTTTTTCTTCGTATATTAATGCAGTGCTTATTATACTGCTTGCATCAAAATTCTAATCATTAAAAGTAGGTAAATAAAGTCTGAATAAAAAAGAATTAGAACAATTTTTGACTCAACTTAAAGTTTAAAGTAGAAAATTCCTAGGAATTTAGCTATTGTAGTCGTTAGATGAAATACCTGGAGACTTAAAGATGAATAATATAGTTCTAGTTAATAAAATCAGAACCACTCATTTGTAGGTATTTCATTCATTGAATAATGTTGATTTCAGCTAGGATACGCTGAGCTTTTGTTTTATTATAATATAATATTATATTAGTTTTTAAAACATGATTTTAATTTTAATTAAAGTTTATTACAAAAAAAATTACATAAAACAATGAATTAAAAATATACGTTTTAATCTTTATCCCTGGGAATTTTAACAATAGTCTCAGTGAGGTTTTTATACTTATTTAAAATAATAAAATAACTTTAATTACATTTTAAGAAAAATATTATTTTATATTGTAGATTGGAGTTACAATAAATAATTATACTCATAACATACCTACGTTATATTATTATTCATTTTTTTTTCTATTTATCATATATATATATATGTATATATATATATATATATATATATATATATTAAAGTTGTATGTTTGTGTGTATACGAAAATTATATCAAAGTATAACAATAATAAGAAAATTATAACACTTTTATAAATTATAATACAAATAATATCAAATAATAATAATTAATAATTCAAACGAGGAATGATGAAATTATTCCCGATTTAATAATTAGCACTAACAAAAAACTATTTTCAGATAACTGCAAATAATTATAACTATGTACCGTACCTACATATAGTTTTAAATTTAAGTCAGTATGATGTTGTAATATTATAATGGTCAATAGGAACTAACCGAAGAATCTAATTTTATTTTTTGTTTTTTTGATAAACCAAATCAATGGATGTGTCTGAAAAAATATTATTATTGACTATAAGTACTGGCGAAAACCCGAATTAGATGTCAATTTATAATATATAGTATGTTTATTTTATGTATTTGTTCTATTATGTGGATATTTTGATGGAATATCATTAGCGTGCCTTTTAAAAGAACATAAAAATTATATAAAAACTCGATGAAGTTTTAAATTCAAATAACTATGATTCTTCTATTTTTTAGCAGAAACGAATATTTCATGAAACTTAATTACTATAAAACCCATCCAAGTCTTGACGAATTAAATTATTATATAAAACCATACATTTACATCACAATATAGATAGAAAACTACATGATTTACGTGAATTGTACATAATATATACGTATTTGACTTAAACTACACCTACATACTTCACATGATAACTTAATACACGAACCGTGTCAATTATGAACAATGGCCGACGTCTCGCTTGTTGTGTCAATTGAACGTCTCATTGAACCCATCAATGTTTGCACAAATTGGATTGGTTTTCAACCGAAACAATGTTAACCTAAAATGTGTTTACTCAACCGCAATTAATAATATACTACCTATAAAAGGTATATATCGGTTCGTTTTTGACTTTATTTCTCAAAACTACACCAATATATCTATGTATAATGTATAGCTTCATAAGTTGTATACATAAATATTATGGTTTATATGATATAATATTTAGCATATATAAGACTCCCTTTCTAAAAGTCTAATTCATCTCCTCCCTCATGATTTCAGTATTTTATGAAGTTCCGGTGATATATATATATATATGTCGCATCCATTTCGCGTTCTGACCCGTTTCGTGAAATGGATAGGAAATTTGTCCAGTTCGCGAAACGGAACTTATTTTTTTACGGATCGCGTAATTACACAATGTGGATAACTTTTCACGAAATGGACACGGATTTTTAGTTATACGGAACTTGTTCCGTAATCTGTACATACAAATGACGAAACTAATACGTGAATGATTTTTATTAATTGAAACAACTTTCGTAACAACCTTTGGTAATAATTATAATAATTATGTCATTTTAGTAAACTTTATATAATGTATATTGTAAATTATCAATAAAAAAATACATATAAGATAATGTCATTTTTTTAAAAAATAAACCGTGTACCTATAACATTTTTATGATTCTGGTGTTAAAAATTTTATAATTTTTAGTTATAAAGTAATTTATATGAATAGTGGCTCTAACAACAGGAAGACAAGGTTTTCATAGTTGTAATTGTAGGGAAAATTGTGAAACAAAAAAATGCGCTTGCTTTAAATCAAGCTTAAAATGTAATAGCCGTTGTCATAATACTACCCCATGTTCAAACAAATAATATACTGCATGCTTTTTAAATTAAATAATAATAATATTTTTTATTTTATACATGAATTGTTTACAATATAAATTTACATAAAATTGTATTATAAGTATTATTATTTTTCATATATTTTTTTCAAAGATAATTTACAATATAATATATTATCTAAAGTTCACTAGAATGCCATAATTATTATAATTATTATTATTTTTCATATTTTTTTTTTATTGATAATTTACAATATACATTATCTAAAGTTTACTAGAATGACATAATTATTATAATTATTACCACAGGTTATTACGATAAGTTGTTTCTATTAATAAAAATCATTCATGTATTAGTTTCGTCATTTGTATGTACAGATTACGGAACATGTTCCGTATAACTAAAAATCCGTGTCCATTTCGTGAAAAGTTATCCACATTGTGTAATTACGCGATCTGTAAAAAAATAAGTTCCGTTTTGCGAACTGGACAAATTTTCTATCCATTTCACGAAACGGGTCAGAACATGAATTGGATGCGACATATATATATTATTTTTAAATGAACAATCTATTGACAATATACACAATAATTTCCATATTATAAGTGCTGAAGCCAACAGAAGAGATTTATAAAGCAGTCATCCATTAGTGATGCTTTTCTCGATCCGTTTTTTTTTTTTTTTAATTATTATAATTAAATTTGAAAATCGATTACTAGGTATATGAGTTATATTCGTAGTAACGACACCACTTTCTTTTTAACTTACGATTAGGGATCCTTTAAAAAGTGGTTGGAATGATTTTGGAGTCACTTGTGAAAGCAAATAACAACTAATCACCAGTCATAATATATCATCATCACATTTATTATTACCAGTATATTGTTTGTGTATTATACATTTCATGATCATTTTTGGAAAATTGATTTTATATTATTAATTATGTTATAATGATAAAAAAGTATTGAAAATTCCAAAAGTTAAACCGTATCGTTTTTCAATTACCTGATTAGTTGCATGGGCAAGGCAATGTCTTTTTTATGGTTGCTATTAAATAATTTTGACGAAAATGCATTTTTGATTATTTAAAAAAAAAATATAATTGACATTTAAATTTAAAAAAATGACATTTAAATCCTGGGTCATAATTATTATACTTTATAAAATAAAACTTAGTGCATCCGAACTGATCAATGGGTAATGATAATTGCTGCACAAGATACACGTAGTCCAAAAGTATGGGATCGTCTACTTTACGTCTTAATCGCTAGTTGTTACGATCTCCCCCACAATATCACTCGGTAGATTAATCGGCCGTTAGAGAAATATTCTATGATCATAAACAAATACGTACCGTGTTAAATATTAGAAACCCGAGATCGTTTCACCATAGCGGATTATATTATTATCATAGACTCGCAGTCCGTCCATCTCCGACAGTTTGCCTACCCAAGCTTCTACGATTAATGAAGTGCCATAATTCTACAGCCACCCACTGTAAAAGTATAATAATATCATACATTCGCGTAACGTTATAATATTACCATAATACCCACGTATGTATTAGGCGGGTTCACCCTCCTTTTCACATTAAAGTGATGTACGTTTGTTTTCAAGTACCTAATGTCGTAATTTTGTTCGGAATTTTCGTGAATCGTCAAAATAATGGAGGTCATTTTGAAATCTCTTTGTTATGGACCCATCGGAGGAGCGGTCTGAAGGTAAGTTGTGAACACATTTTCTGGGATATCAATAATTATAATTGTAAAATAACAGCTAATCGTATATGAATTTAAAATGTTAAATTTGTTAGTGATAGAAGGGAGGGCAGCTATTTATGTACTCTGTAATACATTTTTATTGTTAATTTTTTTTTTTAAATGCTCTGCAATGAATCTCGCAATAATTTCGAACTATTAAACAAATACACTCCTAAACTTAAAAAAGGATGCCGTGGAAGAAATTGTTAAATATACTCAAACACACAAATACTAAAATAATATAGCTGTTTGCATGCTGCATTTGACGAACAGTGTCGGTTTCCAGCGTGTGTACCCACCATTTTTTTTATTATTTTACTCTCGTCTCATCGGTGGCCCACCACTCTCTGTTGTTGCATCACCGTCAACCCCCTCCCCCCCTCACTACCCAGTCATTCCCCAAAATACAAAATCTGTTGGTAAATTATGTAACTCAATTATTTTGTTTGCACGTCTGATAATATCTAATATTATTATACGAGATTTATATTTACGTGTTTGTATAGACTATAGAATATAGAAAAATAACCGTTTAGAAGAAGTGTGAAAATAATTTATGTACGAAATTGAGCTTCTGGTTAAGTATAAGCACTAAAAGTAATGGTGCTACGTTTTTAAAATGCTGGCGTGTTGTTTCCCAGAAGACTGTCATAAATTTAATTCAAAATTATAGTGACATAGTGTTGTATTGTTGAGTATCCATATGGATAGTGTATGTATAAAAGTTCATGTATAATTATGTTTGTATTGGATATTAAGTTAATTTTTCTTGACTATTATAAAAATATAAAGATTTATTTAAAAAAAATGTTTTAATTGCAGAATTTCAATACTATGTAGATAATATAATATTATATATAATTAAGTAGTTTGATTTTTTTGTCGTTAGGTATAATATTTTATAGTGGAACAGCTAAGTGATGTATTCCCCTCTCTAAAAGATGCATTTTTACAGAGAGACTAACGTTTTAATGTTTTTTTTTTTAAATTATTTGAGGAACGAAACATTTGTTTGGTAAATCGGTTAACATTAAAATGTAATTTAATCAATAATTATATAGCTTAAACTGTTAGAAGTTAGAAATGATTTATAAAATTAGTCGTTACTCGTTATGCTTCAAAGTGAAGGTATTAAAAGGTAAGGTAATATTTGAAATTGTGGAGTGAATTTTGAATTTTTAGGGTTTCGTTAGTTTTGTGAAACAAAACAATGTTGGGTTACAGTGAAGGTTACATTAATTCACTGAACTGTTTATAATATTATTGTTGATAAGCTTAAGCTTACATAATTTAATTACGTATCGCTGTTTAAAGTAACATTATTTTTACAATAATTAACTTGAATTTAGCATTGAAAAAATGATTTCAGGGTGACATTACTTGGAAAAAGAATGTGCATTAATAACATATGCTGTACCATTGTCACTTAAAACCTCGATTTAGATATAATTGAGGGTTGAACATGGCCTTTTCGAATAATTATACTCCCAGAATGTTACCAATATGATCCAGGAAAATTTATAATTTCTATTTCAATAATAATAACATAATTATAATATAAAATATAATTGTGAACAGTGGTGGCGTGAACTATTTTATTTCATGAAGCAAGTATAGATGCTCGACCACCACCACCTAAAAATTCAGAATTTGTTAAACAATATAATTAGTAGATAATATTTTGTTAAACATTAGAAATGCTGCGTAAAAATTTTGAGCTATCAAAAATAAATTAAGTTTGTAAAAAGTCTTTAATCTAACTAAAAACTATTCAAGACCGAAATCCGAAATTCGATTGATGAGATATTTACATATTTACAATAAGAACTATTTGTTTGTAGAATCGATTTAATTTTTTCATGTATAACCTAACCATATTAAATTTCTAGGTATATTATAATAAGTAATAATAAATGAAAAATAATTTTTTTTTGTATATAATATGCAGTAAAATTATTCAGTATTGAGTGTAGTCTTGATGATTTTCATCACTCTAAAATTTAGATTAAGGCATTATGTCAGTGGGTAATATTCTATTCAAAATTATTAATAAAGAGTACTAAAAAATTTTTGACGTTGCTTTATATCCATGAGATTAAAAAACTTTGAGCATCAAATATGATATATTCTAAAATTAACTTTAGTCGAATTACTTTTGCAAACGTACACTAGGAATTTAAAAAAAACAACAAAATATTAAGTAATAATTCACAGCACACGGAAAAATAGCACTTTAAATTTATATGTATAGACAAGACGTCGGTTTCATTTGTGAAAAATGCTTTCAATTGAACTATGCTTTCTGCACACCATATTATTGTGCAAAATAAATTCTGTTTTACTCTTAAGTAATCTAAATAATTTATGGATTTTCGTCTCCGTTATTTTCAATTTCTGCAGGCATAATATAGACTGATGAATTTCTGCAGACTCCTTTGTAGTTAAATATTACATTCTTCTATTTCTGAACAACCGATTCTTGTATAAATATTATCATGTAAACAGAATTTATTTTTATTTCAAAATCATTTATATACTTGTATGTATTTTTGACAAAATTTTTAAAATACATCGCATTCTACAAAAATACTGTTCTCAGATTTTCTTTTGAAGATTTGTTATATATTTAGAAATATAATATAATTTTATATTTTATTTGCCTCTTATTATGTAATAGAAAAATTTTCGCAGTGATAACAAACATGTTGACCTCATTCGGACAACTCTGTCAGAAAACGTCAAATTATTTCTTATCGATTGTAGTAAGAAAATTATTTACACGTCTTTATTCATGACAAATTTCAAATAGCCATATTTCAAACGAAAAAAAATATAAGATATCCTTATAACACTTTGGTTTAAATGAGTTGTGAATTGTAAGCATTTTCAGTTAAAGAAAACCTAACATCAAACATTTGTGGCCTCAATAATATGTACTTTGAATATTATTATTCTAAATTTCATCATACTATTTGTTAAGGACTGTTAAATATAATTTTGGTACGTCGGTCGAAAAAATAAGGGTATGGAAGTTATCAGCAGGTATGTCAGCTCAAAACAAAAACAACACATAATTTGATTTTTAAATATGTGTACTTTTTATTAAGATTGTATTTGGTGAAAAAAAATGATTTATTACGATTTATCGTGGTTATAGACTTATAGATAAAGTTGAAATTTAAGAATTGAACACAAACCTTTTTAGTTTATTCCAGGGCTTGAAACCGGTATTTGATACCGTTTTTGAATACCGTTTAAAACCGTTAAAAAACGAAATCGATATCAAAACCGAAATCAAAAACAAAAAAAATCAATAACGGTATTCAAAACCGAAATCAAAATCCTAATAACTAAATACCGATATTCAAAACCGAAAACGAAATTGAAAAAAAAAAATACCGATATTCGAGAGCAAAAACGAAATCGGAAAAAATAAATACCGATATTTGAAAGCAAAAAACGAAATCGGAAAAAATAAATACCGATATTTGAATCCAAAAACGAAAACGGAAAAAATAAATACCGTTATCCAAAACGGAAAACAATTTAAAATGAATATATCACATTTAAACTTAAATAGCTATGCTGTTATAATTACGGTCAACTGAGGAGTGTTGGGTCGTCCGAAGGAAATAAAGTATAAATATAGGAGTCGTGAGATGCGGGTAATTAGATTGCAAATTCACTCTAAAGTCTAGACTATAATAATATTTATATATAATACTCTATAAACAGTATTATATTCTATTCATTATAAGGAATAAGTAATAACCACGAATTAAGATATATATCTTAATTCGTGGTAATAACTAATAACTTATATGACATAATAGTATGTAAATGTAAAATGTTGTAACGTATGCCTAATTAAATTGTATATATAACTATAACTGTTTAGGTATAACTTTGATGTAAGTACTTTGGTAATTTATTTTATAAATAAACAGGATGTAAAATAGGTTAGATCATATTTTATGGTGACAGGTGTATAATTTATAAATTTTTAATAATATTATCTCGGAATTAAAAATAAATTGATTTGTAATTTTTCACGAATATTTTAGTCTGTAAGTTTTATCATAAATTCTATATCAATATAACTTGTACACATTTGTATAACATACTGCCCAATATTACTGAGCACAGTTGTTATTCTTATAACTTGTACTTCTTACAATAATAAATCTATTATAAAATCAATGGTAATATTATTAGTACCTATATTACTATATTTGGTCTGGTCCAAACTCCAAGTTGTTAAGGTCCCCATGACACCACACACTGCAGCGGTGGCGGTTGCGGGTTTATTGTTTTCTTTACCGCCGGTGCCCGGTGGAATATAATGACGCCAATACGCCATGACATAATAATAATTTTACAAAAACGTATTATTGTTATTCGACCATTGTAATGAGAATATATACATTATATTCCCTGTATAATTTTTCGGGCATAGCCGTTTTCGACCAAAAACGTACCCTTCCCTTTTCGGCCGATTCACTTTTCGACCAAATTTAAAAAAAGTCTATTCCCCTTTCGACCAAAATTGTACCCTTTCCTTTTCGGCCGATTCACTTTTCGACCAAATTTAAAAAAAAACGCCAATTCCCTTTTCGACTAAAATCGTACCCTTCCCTTTTCGGCCGATTCACTTTTCGACCAAATTTAAAAAACATCGATTCCCTTTTCGACCAAAACAAAAAGTTTTGTAATATGATATGTAAATTAATATAATAATAATATAATTTTTGTAAAATAGAATACCTGTATACTAGCATTATTTCTATGTTATGTTAATATGTCATAATGCGTTTAATATTTAAAAAAAAATACAACAACAAAATTATACAATACAAAAAGTTTAATATAGGTATTATATTTTATGTTATAGGTACATATTGAAAATTATTAAAACCTATATATATATATAATTGTTGTCATTAATCATTTGATCGGTGATCGTCGACTGTGATGGTTACTACCATAATATATAGTTATATCAGTATATTATGTAGTATGTACCTGATAGACTGATCGTTGTACGTATTGTAGTGTATAAACTAAACTCTAAAGTATATTATTATATTGTATATTATTTTCTTTATTTTACATATCATATTACAAAACTTTTTGTTTTGGTCGAAAAGGGAATCGATGTTTTTTAAATTTGGTCGAAAAGTGAATCGGCCGAAAAGGGAAGGGTACGTTTTTGGTCGAAAACGGTCTCGCCCAATTTTTCAGTAGTTACTAGTAAAATATTTTATTTTACTTTTCAAATTGCTGTGTTGTTATGTAAGATGTAACTTATATTTTACTAGTAGTTAGTACACATCTCAGATTCATGTGCACACTTCAAATTTAGGACTGCACGCTTTGTGTCGCCATTATTTAAGGATGTTATTTGTGTCCAAATGGACACATAGTAAAGTCCAATGGACGCCCATTAGAGTAAGATTTTTCTGACTGTCCACTATAGAATTATAGTATTAACTATTAATATAATTTAGTGTTGAAGTTTTAGTGGCCACCTCATTAAATGAAGAAGTCTCTTTGGGTGTGTGTTGCTCCCCCGCTAACCGCATTACCGCAAGGTGAAATAGTTTAATATTTTCAACCAGTGGGGACCACGGGAAACGAAAATGAACCCAAAATCGAAAAAAAAAATACCGGTATTCGAAAACAAAAACGAAATCGGAAAAAAATAAATACCGGTATTCGAAAACAAAAACGAAATCGGAAAAAATAAATACCGTTATCCAAAACCGAAAACGAAATCGGAAAAAATAAATACCGGTATTCGAAAACAAAAACGAAATCGGAAAAAATAAATACCGTTATCCAAAACCGAAATCAAAATCGGAAAAAATATATACCGTTATCCAAAACCGAAATCGAAATCGGAAAAAATATATACCGTTATCCGAAACCGAAATCGAAATCGGAAAATTTTTTTTCGGTTTCAAGCCCTGGTTTATTCAGTTTCATAGTACCTAATCATATAAAGTTAGAATATTAAGATTCGCTTTATAACATCGTTGAGACTCTGAAGATGTTTTAATTTTGCTGTAAAGAACATAGGGTGTTAGGTGTAAGCTTGTAGTTTTACTTACCTACTACATAATGTAATACTCGTATGGATTGGAAGACATATTTTTTTTTTTGTCAAGAAAACATCTTAAACTTGAATAGTATCAAACAGGATATGTACAGGGATTATTCGAGTTCTAGATTTAGCTTTCTCTGGTTGAGAAGTGGATTTTGCCAGCAAAAAGAGCTTATCACGTTTGATATATTTATGAAGACGGATTGAAGGCTGTCGAATAATACTTACCGGTTTGACCGGGACAGTCTCGGTTTTTACAGCATGTCCCGGTGTCCCGGCCGGTCATTAATTTTGTTCCGGTTTATGCAAGACAAGAGAAAATAACTTAAATATTATTTTGTTTAATAATAAAACATAGAATAACATTATACATAGAATTTGGGTTTAACTTGTAATGAATTTTATTTAAAAATTAAAAGTAATACAGCTGTAAGTATTGAAAACAATTCATTCAACCGAAAACTATGAACAATAGGTTATTACTAACAATTAATAAATTTAAATGTAGTAAATGCAGTAAATGTAGTTTATGTAAAAAATTATATTGGTTAATACATTTTTCAATTTAAATATGGAATATTATTAATTCCTGTATAATTATACAAAAAAAGGTTTTTACTAGTTTTATTTTTTATTTTTATTAGCTTCTAGTATTAAACTATGATAGCTCAACAATTACAATATTGAAGGAACATGATAATAAACAAATTATAAGAAAAAAAGGGTTATTTGGTATGATGTCCTGGTTTGGTGTTTTTAAAATCTGGCAACCCTACTTATCTGTTTGCTAATTTTATTTTCTGTGCCCTTCTTATCAAAGGAATTGTGTGGTGAGTCATTGTAATATGGGCTAAAAACGATTGGACAGGTCGACAAACATAATTTATTTAAAAATTATTCCCGTTAAATGAATTGATTAACCACGCATTAATGTTTAATAATCGTATAATTTTTGTGCAGTTTGTAATTGTCATACATATAATCCATATGATCAATTTTATTTGGTATGTAGAATTTATAAGATTTAGCTAGGTAGTATACTTTTGGTGGAGATAATAATACGATTTTGAGTGATTGATTATCAGTTAAAGTGATCATTATGATTTATGAGTAATTTGAGTTTAAAAGTATGATTATAAGTCACAATAATATAATATTATGTCATGTGGCATGTCACATTAAATATATTTTGCTTAATTATAACATTAGCGATAAAGGTACCATAATAAATTATTAAATCTTTAAATCAATAATGTAACATTAATATTGTGCCTTTATATTTATGTTTAAACTACATAATATCTAACATATTTTATTCACTGATCAATTAGGTAATTAAGCTGTCTAATACTATATATTTATTGTTTATACATAAAAACAGTCCATGGAGAGTCCTCAGCTGATGTGGACAAGTTTTAGAAGATTTCTAATAATATGACCTTTTGTAAAATATCAACAAACATTAATAAAATATTTTCATATTGATCTGGGTACGTTTTAGAGATAGTCTAGTAATAATATGTGTTTGAAAATATTTAATTTTGACATTTTCACAATTTAAAAAAAAAAATATTTTGGTAGAAATATTGTATTATTAATATTGTTATTGTATAGTATAAAATGTTCTAAAAATATTAATATTTTCCAATTGCTGTGTAAGATTTATGTATCAATTTTATATATAGCAGTCCTATGTGTACCATTATTCGAAGCGTTTTAATGTTCAACTAATAATCTATATCGGAAACCAATGCATACCTGCCATACCTACACTTGATTTTTACCCGGTAACGGGAATCAAATCCATACATTTATAAAAATTATTTTCATTTGGTGAAAATATGTTTGCCTCAACTGAATACTGTATTTGAACTTGTTATGGTCGTTTTTCCATACCGCAATAATTTGTATATTTACAAAATATATTGCCTTATATGTAAAAGATACTGTGAGTAGCGTAGTTTTCGACATGGGTCAATGTGTACCTACGTAATGATGTGACTTGGCGATGTACATCATAATAATGCAATATGTGTGATATGAAATCCCGGCAATGGAGAAAAAAAAATGAAATTCTTCCGACAGCCGATGAGATCGATCCAGGATAAGCGATGCATAATAAATAATAAAAATAATAACAGGAATGGTCAGTGGACGATGACGTGAAGTTTTATGTTTGAAAACCGACACATTGGATCTTTACATGGTTAGGTACCTAATAATATAAACGTGTAGGACTACGCAATAACTGAAATCCGAACGACATTTGTCAATGATATGAATAACAAGAACAGAGCAAACATACAGCGGTTAGTATTATTTTATTAAAAGTAAAACTACACACACACCCACATATAGGGAGTGATGCGTTTGTTGTTGTTGTAATTCTGGCTAAGGTTTTTTATATTTTTGAATTAGGTACAGCACACATTTTTTCCAAAACAAAATATTATTTAGAGTATTTTAATTTATAAAAATCGAATTTTGTACTCGTACATATATAATTTATTATTTATAGGTAACTTTTAAGTAGGTAAACAGTTTTGATGAACGGAGTAGTGGATTAGCACGTTTTGAGCATTATCAGTTACCACTCCTCTACCTACATCAAACACTTATAACTCATAAAATATACTGTTCCAAAATTAAATTTATATATACAAATATATATCAGAATACTCCAAAAGATATTTATAGCTTTGGCTCTAAAAAAAGACACGTTTTGACGATTTGAAATTATGTAAAAACTTTATTACTAAGAAAAACATTGATAGTTTTTAAAATAATGAGTGTCTTACATTGAAAGTATCACCCGCCCGTAGTCAGTGAAGGTACCACACACTCATAAATACATACGCATACACACATATATATATATATATATATATATATATATATATATATATATATAGTAGTCCCGAGCACAAAACCCGAATGCACATTTGTCTTGGCCGTCCAAAAACCAATTCACGTTTTATTTTCCGAAAACTAAAGTGCACAATTCGCGTCCGTGTGTCTATATTTTATTAGGCGTGAAAGAATAAATCAAACGGGATGATGTCGAACGCTCCCGTGTACGTATATTATTACGGACGAAAATATATCGAAAATCATTTTTATCAAGCGATTCGCATCTCGTCCATATAGAGCGCACTTTCCATTCCCTTATAGAGTCTTAGACCTTGCCACCGTGGAAATGGTATCGACCATGATATATCATACAAATATAATAATAGGTATAAAATATACTGTTAAACATCTCCTTATTGGATGCCTCCCAATAGAAATTTTTCTTGAAAACTACTTTCCTACAATCTGAACCCTTTGAAAGCTCACAATATTCCAGTGACCAAAAGTTTCCAGTATTTAGAGGTTTCATTATATAAGTAAAAAAAAAATCAAAAGACCTTTTGGCTGGAATATTCGTATATGTATCACCCTTGAAAACGAAATGTTACTTAATTTTAGTGAAGAATATTATAAGCACTATATTGGTCATTTGGTGAGAAAAACACCATAAGACATCAAATTTATGTGTATTATATTATTATACTATTTATACTCTGGCTCAACTATATATATGAATGATATATAATATTATTAATATTCAAGAGGTGAAAAATACAAAACAGACGCTTAAAACGATAAAAATAATATAGTGATACTCGCAATGAAAGATAAACGCTGTTTTACTAAACGTCGCTGCGAGTTGATAATTTTTATTATATATTAATAGAATTAAAATTAAATTTTCAAAAGAGATATTGCAAAACTTTCAACTTTAAATTAAAATAGGTATTAGTTAACAGTATTGCGTAATTTTTGTGTTACAAACTGTTTTCAATTCTTAGTAGAAAAATATTTTTAATCAATAACTATAATTATTATGCTTTGAACTTATTTACAGACGTTGCCAATTAATAGGGACCAATTATTATTCACCATAGTGCGACAATGCGACATGCCATTGTGGTCGTACAACGATTTACATGTAAAGTAATGTATGCTTGCAGCATTTCATGAGAGTTAATAATAATAATTAATATCAGCTGTGGACCTTGGATTTAACTTTTTTTTAAATACATTCATATATATATATAAACACTTATTTCAGTATTCGTACAAAGTATTTTAATAACATTAATTAAATATATTGTACAATAGATGAACATACGCATTACGCATAAAAGTAAAAATGTTTAAAATTATTATTATAAGTCAGTATAGTTTATAAGTTTTATATCAAATTATTTAGCACAACAAATTGTCCATGTGTTTCAAACCATAGGGTCGGATTGCTCGGTCACTTTTTAATTTGCCACCAATCAATGCTATATTTTAATATTAAATTATTAATTACGTTTATTCTGACATTGTTATTGTTTATCAATATTAAAATATAAAATATTATTAAGCACACCAAGTGGTGACAAACACAGCCATAACAATACATCGTTTCGTTTGAACGAACACTGAAACTGAACAGACGAGACTGAGCTGGCGTATAATAACAATCTACAATATCATAACCTAATATACGCAAACAGGGTTTTTGGGTTTGTGTACGATATTATATATTAGCTGTTAAATGAACGAAACATTTCGTCTGAATTATTAAATTTTCGCGCACAATATTATATAATATTATATAATGTACCAAGTGTATAATAATATATACCAAACTCTAAGCGGTTTACTGACGTAATGTGCGTTATGACATTGTGTACGGTGAATACCACGACAGTACATTATAATATTATATAAATTGTATAATATTATCTCGTTCCCTCAACTCAAAGCGCACACACACACACACATACACACTATATAAATATTTAATATTCACATTGGTCGGGAAATCCGTTTTCTCAAATACTATGCTGTCGTTGACAGGTGCAATGTATGTGAATAATAATAATACTATGTGTAATTTGCATATATAGCACATTAGTAGGTAGGTATTTCATAATTTTATTATTACCTAGATAGATTGTCTATATTACTTATAATGCAATCGTTCAGACTATCATTGCGATATTATTTAAAGTCATAATCATTTAAATAGATGGTATTAGGTTTGACGGCTGTGAAAACTAATTGTTGTGTGTTTCATCCTTTCATAATATTGTTTATAAGCGAGTCAGTGCATCCGAATAATATACAAAAAAAAAAAAACATAAATTAAGACTCTGAATTTCCGTATAATTTTATTTATCACAACTTGATTTTTAAATCCTGAATAAAGCAATGGAAGTATTATTTTTGCAATGACGGGTGTTTTTATTTCTGTCTGTCATAAACATTTAGAGTAGTAAAAATTCTCTGATTTCTTTTCTGCTAGAAAAGATAATCTATATAGTGCAATATTAGGAGGTCAACATTAAATATTACCAGTGGCTTTAAAATGAAAAATAAAACTTTTCAATGATTACTTGTTTCATTTTTTATGTATCAATAATAAAACATTTTATTTTTTTATTTTAAGACTATTATAATACAACACATCACAATACTAACGTCTATATTATCCGTAACCACTGTCTTAAAACAATTTTGATGGATTTTTTTGTTTTTAATTAGAAAATTACACAAGTACCTACATGATAGGCAACATATTGTGCACGGCAAGTAATTTAGACTGGTCTCCCAAAGAAATGACATGCGTATAATTCAGATGCAGCCAGCATAACATGTCTAAAAGGTACAATCAACTGTATTCAAATAACAAAATGAAAAAAATCAACATTCCAAGGGTGGGAAAACCACTACAGTAATTTTATTTCATAATCAAATTATATTAAATTTGATCAATAATCAGCAATTCGATGTTGCCGTCTCAACACGCAAACTGGCATTGCAATGACTTTTTTTAATGTATGTAATGATGGCGCAAGACACAATCGTTTTTTTGATAAAAATGTTTGGTGACCATTATACAATAACTATAGTGAATAACTGTTCGTCAATCATGAACAATATTATTGGTTTGTCTACGTATAAATAGACTTAATAATGAAAATAATGCACTATAATATTATGCTGTATTTAACAAAAAATCAATCATTTAAAAAATTAATCAATCAAAGACGATTTATATGTTCACATAATGCAAACATCGTTAATAAACAAATACAATTGATTCTCAGAAGTTTTTAAGTATTTCAGACAAATAGCTTAGTTTTCATTACTTCGTTTATCATTCCTCTCACTAACCAAATTTGAAAATCGTGTCTATTTCAATGATTAGTGATTACTAATAATGTTATGGTGATGTGATGTACGAAATTCTGATGACATCAATCATATAAACTATTTAGACTATATATAATCAGATATTCAGATAGAGAGCCCGTGACCAATTATTAATGAAGCTAATTTGACGTCATTCATTAAACTTTGTGTTCGTCGCCCGCGATGATAATGAACTGATTTGCTTATAATATACCTAAAATTGAATACCCGGTCAATACAGTAGTATATCTACGCTTTTGTGACGATGCACTTAACATAACACAAATACCTAATATAATACACCCTAGTCCCGAGATCTTAACGTCAAGCTAACGATTTTAGAGTAGCCTAGGCCGATTCCTCGTTTATTTTTTGACAACCCACCATGAGTCCATGACTTTATAGCACACCTGTTCGTAATTACATAAATTTGCGTGCCCATTCTCCGCCAAAAATTAATGAGGCCTTATAAAGAGGGAAGTTAAATAGAAAATATTTAGCTACAAAGCATAAAATACAAAATTTTATTGATATCGATTTTTGATAAACAATTGATAATCGTATGTTAAAAGTTGTTTTGGGATAAAAGAAATAGTATTAATTTGTAGGAAAAAATAAAATAATTAAAAAATAAATATTCTATTTACTTAAATTTTATTAAAATTATTCCGTATACATTGTGAATCGTATAATATATTTTATAACTATTTAATCATAATTAAATCAATTTATTTCTTTTTCGTAAATTTTTTTTTTTAATTAGTAAGTACAAATAAATTTACAATATTGTAACGTGTGTAAATTTTTACAACTTTTATTTGTAACTATTCATTTTCTGACGAAATATTAAATTAAAAATTTTTTTCAGTATCAATAAATACTCACGAGACAAATACTTTTAGAATTCATATTTCATACTTGTTTGTAGCTCGTTGAACACCCCGAGACAACGACCAATTTTTATTTTAAGCATAGAAATCTTTTTGAATGATTGATAGGATTGAAAAAATTATAAGATTTCATTTAATTTGTGACCCTATGTCATAATGTGACTTAATATTAAATATTTTTACAACAAATAATTTAAAGGAATTATCTTAAATATATAATAGCGTCTCATTTATTTAACTTTAGCAAAAAACTAAAATAATAACCATCTTAAAATATGTAAATGTAGTATCTACATACATAATATAGGTTGTTAGAAAAGTAATTTCAAATTTCAAATTTTGACTGTCAATAAAAATAAATGTAATAACAATGTTTTTTTCTGGTTTAATTTACTGTTTAGTCAAGATCATAACTTAATTTACTAAAAATTTACGTACAGATTTTATATTTTTATAACGATGTTTGTGCCTAATAGTTACCTAATTTTTTAAAGGCCATCAAAAAGTCTACAGTTCTCGATAAATATTTAAATTAATTTAATTACAGAGATTGAAATCAAAATTTAAACCAATTTCGGAGACAAATAGATAAAAGTAAACTAAACAACATGAATTATACGTATACCTACAAACAGTGGCATCGACATTATCTGAAATACCTACCAATGATAAATGTCTATGTAATAATATAAATTATCTACCAGAGTACCAGCCACCACGACTCACCAGAGGTTTATTAAATGTAACAAATATTACAGTCCTTACTACTTGTACGTGTTAAAATATTATACAGCCTATTAAAATCAATGTATTTTAGTCTTAAAGAAAATAATTATATTCAAATTGTTGCTAAAGATTATCAATCCGATTATTAACATGACGTGGTCCGGTTTGGGCGTATAATGCACGAGATTGGTATGACTAAAAATGTGGTGAATTATCGTTTATGACATTGCTTATATAGTTATATATTTATGAGTTTAAACTACACCCATCTAACTATGGACTAACCCACATAATATAGGTGTCAGTATAATAATTGTAGACAGCTAGTGCACGACAAAAAGCTAACCTAACTAAGCATTTTTGGCGTTTTTGCCCAGTTTTTCCTTCGCCTTCCACCCACCACATATCGTTTGTTTTTCGTCTGTGTGAATTATATATATGTTCGAGGACAACACAACGGAAGTGTCGGAAAAAATCAGCAAAAAAAAGTGTGCGATGGCTGTCAAAAAAAAAGTCCAAACCATTTACGTGTGAGGCACTTTGATAAATCCCTTTAGCGCTGCCGCCACCGGCGTCTGTCGGTAACATGCACTTAGGCGATTGTCCGCAAGTATATAATATTAAAATGTACGCGTGTGTGTTTGTGTAATATGTTGATGCAGCACTCGTTACCGTCGCGTAATTTCACTGTAGCGGACGGACTAAATCGAATCAGTGTGACGCGAGCTTGTTCGCGTCGGAATTCCGAGTAAAACGTCTGCAGGTAAATTCAAAGAGGCGTACAAAATGGTCATATATGTTTGTGTGTGTGTGGCTAAGGATCTTTAAACACGTTAATCGTGTATAGGTACAGACGGTACAGTGAAACTCAGCGCCAGATAGACAAGGTATCAGTCCACCGAGCTTCAGTTTTTTAACCAGCCCTAAAAGGGCCATTTTCAAAGAACATTTCTAAATTGACCTAGATTTTATGCAGCACACAGAGGTAAATAAATGTATTCAAATTTTTATTATTAAATAATTGCGATCGGCCTTTTTTTTATTTAGTGGCCCACTGAGATTTTCTCGGTAGCTCACCGTTTCAATCCGGGCCTAGTGACCTAAATGACCGCCACCATACAAATGGTTGAGTTTATCGAAGTTAATGTCCATCCACAGCTGTTTAAAAGTGTCTGTCGGGGTGAGAGATTTCAGAGTTTAATATACTTATGTACCTATGTAAGGTAATTATGTTATTACAACTGTGCAGGTGGGTGCACTACATCCTTTCACATTTTTTCTATAGGAGGTGATTGTGAAACCGAGTTTTTCCAACTTCGAGACCAGGAGACTAAGGTCTGAAAGGAAACCCACAGAAACGTATTGTTAAGTAATTTTCTTTCTAAGACACTATACAATCTTTGGGCAGCGTCGCTTTCCGGGCAGTTCACGCTGTCTGGAAAGAAAGGCCGCCGCCCCCCGCCCTGGCATGGCAGAAACCTACGGGTGCCCACTAGAAATTCTGCCAAATAAGCGTCAGAACTAAGCCTTGTTGCCTACTCCCGGACATAGCGCCATTCGAAAAAAAAACTATATTCTTTAAAATGAACAATAAAATAATAAATTTACTCTGGACACGCTTTATCTTGAGATTGCATCCGTTTCAGAGTGGGGTGCACGAAACAGTATAACTTTCGTCCGCATTACAGTGGCATTCTTCATGTTTGAAAATTTTTCTTCAAAAGCGGGGTTTTATTTATATATTATAGTTTTTGTTACTAACATGCTTTACTTACTTTACTGTTTTTTTTTTTTTTTTTTTTTTTTACCTACACTTCCAGAATACAACGAAGAAAACAACAAAGAATTAATGTATTTTGATCTAATATTATAGCTATCATCTGCAGTACCTATAGCCACCGTTTTATTTTTACTACTTTATTCTAGAGTTATATACCTACGATGCTAAAACTATTTTTCGCAAATCTACGCCATTATTATTGACGTTCGTGTTAAGTATAATAATTGCAGCACAACCGAGAATATTATTGGAACAAAAGGTATAAGAAATAATAATGGTGATTTGTTAGTGGGTAGGTGCTGGGTGAGTAGTGAATAGTGGGGACTACTTTACTGGGTAGTTTTCAGTTGTTACAATATGACTTTTTGGTGTAATAACATTTCTGTTTTGCGTTTAAAAAAAAATGCATTGTTCCCCCCACTGAAGTATTATTTTTAATCCCTGTAAGTTATTATTGTTAACAAAAATAATTTATCTGAGTAACACGCCCCTGCAGTTGGTACATTGTTGATGATTCGATAAGACCCCGAGGTTTTTGCAGTCGTTGAACGCATTTCAAGTTTTATATATGTAGTGTAGAAATATTATTGCATTTCGCTCGTGCAATCATCGGTTATTTTATTCCAAAAACGAGGCCGCTGATCTCCAACGAATCGTATTAAATGGTTTAGAGATGAGCGCAAAGGGGATGTGGCAAACGCAATGAAACAAGAATGTCTATACCGTATTCCACATTCTTATCCCTAAGAACTGTATAATGTATACCTATTGTGGGCGTATTCTAACGACGACGGCGAATAATGAAGAACGCTGTAGACTGTAGAGTATAGTTTAACGGCGGTGTTGTATATTATAATATACATTAGTACACACGACGATAGACACACACGTGGAACCCTCGAACGGAAGACTCGTTTAATTTGAATTTGCGGTAGGTAATAATATTGCGGCTATATATGGCGATGAAAGCGAACGAAAATTTATTTATCATTTATATATAATCATATATACGACCGAATACACCACTGTAAACGAAAACCGATTTACGTTGGATATGCGTTAAAGTTTGAAACGAACGATCTTTGCGATTATACAGCAATAATAATATAAATTATAACATAATATTATGATTATTAAATACGAGTAGATATACGTATATACCATCAGTGGTTTTCAAACTATTTTCGGTCAGCGCCTCTGCTTTTCTATGAATAAAATACGAGGAGCGATTGACAAAATTTGTATTTTAATACTCAACGTTAAGAAGTTCGCGTGTTTAATTTCATATTATGTATTTAATTTTCACGATCTACTTAAAGCAATATTACGTTATTCAGCTGCATCGAATTTCGATTAAAATTTGGCTTTAGATAGATTAATCGTTACATATACTCTACATTTGGATGGAGGGAAAATCAACCATATTTTTTCATTTGGCATCATTTTCATATAGAGCCTCGTTTTCGAATAAGTTGAGAGAAACATCACCAGAACTATCTTCCAGAATCATTGAGTTCAAACTCTAAGCCTCCATTGGGCATCGCTACACATGGATTTTTAAGAACTACTAAGCTATGCACATATATAATATACATATTTGTGCTTTATTACATTATTGGGTATACCTATGATAAACCTATCGTTATACTCGTATGCTATGGTCCCATAGAGAAACCGTTAGGTTTAAACACGTGTATTCGTCGGTAATAAAACGAATTAAATACATCATAAGGCAATGTTTTTTTTATCAACGTCAGCATCAGTCATCGAACTTTTAGCAAAATTGTTTTATAATATCAAAATAATGTTTTACGTTATGTTTTATTACGCGAATGATGAGCCACTTGCCAATGATATCGTAAAAATCAAAACTTAATCAGTTATAGACAATATTGAAATTACTGGAAAATGTAAAAACTTCATTAATGGCCGTTATTGTAATGAACCCCATTTTATATAACGTAGCGATATGGTAAGTCTACAGGGACACTGTCCCATGTCTTGACCTCTGTTTTTGATTGTCATTTAAATTACCAATCGCGTGGATCAATATTTGGTATTTATTTGAAAACATTTTTAGGAAAACTTTCTGCTAATTAACTGAAAAACCATTTACATAAAAAAAATTGATTAACGATACCAAATTTTTGTTTTTTTTTCAGAATTTTGAAACAAAAACCTCTGACATTAAGAACAATAATGTTAACGTATATTAACAAAATAGAAGATTGTTTTCTTGTTTTTAATATTTTTAGTATTTACTAAACAATCAATATGGTATAATACTATTAACTACACATAAAATACAATTTTTTTTATACTTTGAAAAATAAATTACAAATAAAAATAATAATTTCTTGATTACTTATTCAGTGACTATAAACATTTTCGCTAATTCGTTTAAAAATGTAAAATAATTGTCTCAGTGAAGCGTAAACGATTGCAGTGCCACATCAAAAAGTAATAATTTATTGTACAAAAGATCGTTAAATATTATTAGGTAGTTATTATTTTTAATGTAAAATGATAAAATTATACAAAAAAAAAAACTGTAATCTTTTGAAGGTACATATTTTAATAAAAATACGTCAATGTCATCATCTCAGTAGCATTTTCTGTTTTAAATTATTTTCATAATAAAAAAATGATAAAATGTGTGTAATTATTACATTCCAAGACAATTAAGGTGGTGTTATTTTATTAAAACAATAATTATTATGGTTATAGGATGTTTATAGCCAGGTTTTTTTTTTTTTGTTCTGTTGCAGTATTTTTGGATAGGTAGACATTTTTATTGCCGTGTCTATATTTAAAATTTAATATCAAAATTTCATTTTGTATTTTATATGGTTAAAAATATAAAATAACATATTATTAACATGTCATACAAATTATCATTTATTGTCGGGAAAAGTATGTTGGTATAATGGTACCTATAACTCGTTATAATATTTTATTTTTTTGTTTTAACACCTTATGCATATATTACCTAATTATTAGGTCTATATTAGGTCCTAATATAATATATAAAATGTTTATTACATATTTTGCTATTTTTATAGTATTTATGTGCAAACACATTATTTTTTCGTTTGTTCGTGCATAAGTAAGCATCCTAATCCTAATAATAGGTAGTATACCAAAGGGGCTGAAAGAATGGGATATGTCAAATTAAGCACAGCAGTCAGCTGAGATCCGAAATGACTGAATTTTAACTATTAACAAAGTACATTTTTTTATTGAGTTCATACATTAATACCTATTTTAATATTTTGTAAATAATTGAGGTGTTAAAATTTATAATTATTATGTGGTCATCATTTGTTATTAGCGATTACCAAATAAGCATAATATATGAAAAAATAAACGCGCTTTCACATCTATTCGAAACAAAATAATTAAGAATAATACAAATTTTGTTTGTTTTTAATTTTATATTTAAATTTACATTCAATTGATTTTTATTTTTATACTATTATAATTTAAGTTCATTCAGAGGACAATATTATTTTTTTTATTATTTTATATTCACTAATCGTTTAATTTTATCTAAATATTATGACTTATTTATGTAAAATATTTATTGTAAGTAAACTATTATTATTATATTTTATACAAATAATTATAATAATATAATCATATACGTAACAAAATAAAACTAATTGCGAATAATTTATAATAATTGTGTATTACAGTAAAACTACTTTGATATCTATCAAAACTCCCTTGACTTAATTTTAATTGTAGTTCAAGTAAGTCTGTACAAACGTTAAAAAAAAATCTTCAGTTGATAAATATTGTTGTTTTTAGTCAGATGTTAATGATGTATATTATGAGTTACGGAATATGCGCCAGGTAGGTACACTTATTATTAAATTATATACACAATAATAATGTGGTGTGCGCACGCGTACCTAAACAACGCATTTATGGCTCCCTAAAAAATGATCGTCTTTTTATTCAACCACTTTTCTATTCGATCTAATTGTTTCCGGCACTACCTAATTGTCTTTTAATGTTTATTCTTATTCACATCACGTGCACCGGCTAATGCGAATAACCCCCGCACAACCACCTGCACTATAAAGACCTATTCTTTTCGCAAAACATGTACACTGCAAACTTCCATAGGCGAATGTAATGGTGTAACTGTAACGATGATAATAAAGACGCAATTTTCTCTAATATTTTCTACGGAAATCAAAATATTTTAATTCAAAATACAGTTATACAATTTATTTTAATCCCATTGTTGTCAATTCTTATGGTCAACTATTAACTATATTGATCATGAAGTAGGTATACAATTAACAAGGCGTTTTATTAAAAATGAAAAACGAATCATGACAACAATAAGTCAAACGCAACTCTACATTTCCCGGGCAATAACTTGTATGAAAACTACAAATAAAAAAATATTTTTTAATAGAAATTTGAAGTTATTTAAACTTTTACGAAATCGGTTATTAAACGAAAAATAAATACAAAAAGATTTTCGTCTAATGACTTTAGTTTTTTTTTTTTTATGATTCAAAAAATATTAATCTAACACAATTATACACTCTTTCATAGTCTTGGAAGTTGAAAATGTTGACCATTAGAAAAATGATTATTTTCTATACTGTATAATTAACCCATCAACGAAAATTTGAAAATATCTATATAAATGTTTACATATTTATACCACGAATTCATTCACAAAACATACGGGGTGCTATCGTTATTGTCTGTTGAGTTATGAGCAATACAGTACATGTACCTAAAATTATTATTTAATAATATAATAAACACATGTATTGATGTATTGATTTTGGCTCAAATAAATCCAATCTAATGTACTCGTATTAGTAATAGAAAATGAAATACTTAGTAATGGTTGTATAAATATATTACGATAATATTTACACGCTAAATATTCGGAATTCGAAAGTCTCACTCAGTTTACCAAAAAACCTCCGAAACAGAATTTGTTGATGTTTATACACATTTCCTAGATTCATAATTTCATATGCTTACCATTAAGGAGGAGCGGATTAATTATTATTATTTATTAATTTTCCCGGGAAGACAATTTTCTCCGTTGCTCAAAATGTAGTGCATAGTGTAGTAAATTGTGGTAGCTAAATAACTTAATAAATAGGATGTCAATATAACGTGTAACTAATTATTTTCAACTTTTTCAATGGTTGAGAAAAAAACTACTGACTTTCATAGAACAGTATTTGTGACTGATGCTTCGGGACAGTAAAGAAACGGTTTTTGAATACGATATAGTTATAGAATACTCTATTTATGTTGTTTAATTTGATTTCAACTGATACCACGCCGAGTTAAACTAACCCAGACGAATGGCAAACGACTTGCTGTCTCTGCGTTCTATTAGTCCCTTTTTTCGATCCTATAGCATCGTTTCATGTTTTTTTTTAAGTTTCACGGAAACGACTTGTTTGTAATTAAAAAAAAATAAATTGGTACCTTTGAAGTATGATATCGGATCTCTGAACCGTTGCATGTCTACAATCCACAAGTTACCGCATGATACGGTTCATGTTCTTATATTGGTCCTAAAATAGTTTCAGATGAATAAAGCTCGGAAAAAAAAATAAAACCAATAACTCCAACATCCTGAAGGTATAAAAATACATCACATTTGTACAAATGTGAATGTGAATCCAATCGTTCGTCGCTCTTTGATGATAGTGAAACAGTAATGAATTGCTCGCTGGAGATGATTTTGATTTTCAAAGGGAGAAAATTGTATTTTATGCAGGAAATTTAAGTGCCTTTTTTAAATTACCTAAAGTATTTGCTACTGAATTTTATTTTTTTAAATCGAGTTATTGCTGATTTCACAACACTTGAAAGTTATAAAATATAATATCGATGTCGAGAACATTTACACCACATTATTTTTTTTTTTATGCTTGTATTTTTCCCCTATAAACATTATATGTTTTCTTGAAGATGATAAGAACTTTTTCCCCGTTTGAAACTTACAGCAATAGACTTTAAATATTAAAATTGTTAACATTACTACACGAACATTTTTAGAATTAGGGTATGAGGGTCAAGTTAAGGTTATCGGGGCAGTTGTGTTTTTAGTATGAAAAGTTGTCTCACAGTATAAACAACCTCATGAAACTGTCTGTTCTTTTTATATTGTTTGTTTTATTTGGTTGATTAGGAATAAATTCTGACACTACTGATTCATAAAAACAAAAATTCTATTTTCAGTATTTGTAATATTCTGATGAACTTCTTGGTAAGTACATACCACACATATTTAAATTTGATGACCACAGAGTCGAGGTAAATATTTTTAAAAAAATATCAAAATTCGACTTACTTATCTGCAGACATGATGGTTTTTCTTGCAAATTCGTTTTTGATCGTCGCAGAGACAAGAGTTAATTATTATTTTCATGTGGATACGGCATTGCGTAACTAGAAATTTTTTGACTTTAATGCATAGCCAATTCCAATACATTTAAAAGATTTCGGTCGAATCAAAGTTGTAAGTGTCTTAAAATTGAATACCTCATTATCAATATTTCAAATTCCCAAAGTTTGTAATCAAAGTAATTTCTCGTGGTAGGTAACATAATTAGCACCCCAATATTTATTATTATTATCTACTTGCTGAATACTGTTAAATTCAGAAAACTATATCAATTTAATACGTTAATAGTTGGTAGACAATCGCGATGATATCAAAACTCGTAAATTTGTAGGTTGTATTTTACAGATTTAATATATTGGCAAAAAGAATTGTAGACGAAACAATTATTATTGTGTGGTTTATTGTAATCTTTTCTATCGATCATTCTATGAATTTAGTTAACTTAATTAAATTTGTGCGTCTAAATAAAATAAACGTAACGAATTTGAATTTTTATTGTTTATTTATCAACTTCATAATTATTATCATGCAAATTAAAAAGAATCTTTTCATAACTCCAATCCAAATGGATCTATTATTATTGGATACATTCATCTATGAGTCTATTGGTATTTTAATAAAGTTTCAATTTAAAATATATCTTAATAAGTTTACACACATAGAAAATAAAAAATAAATAACAAAATCGTTAATCAAAACAATTTATCATGGAAAGATAATCGAGAGGACAAAACAAAATATGTGAGGTAGGGTAGGCACTTAAAACTTTTTGAACTAAAATTTCAAATAAGATCAATTTAAGCAGCTAATAAAAATCTGATTATTGGATCAGTTCAATACAGTTACTTAAATTTAAAATGATTTGTTTTTTTACAAAGTGGTGAACGATAGCTTTAAATCCCAATAAATAAACATCGCTCATGGTAAGAAATGTAATGGTGCTCAGCAGCAGTTATTAGTGATTATAATATATAATTATTATTTTAATCCAGATTTATGAAAATATAAAATCGATTTTTGCATTTGTAATATGAACATTTTCATTTCGTCGATGACATAAGATTATTTTTGATTGCTCACCAAATCACATTCATCGTGACATGAAGTGTCAAACAATATCACCGAAAACACATCGAAAATAGAGAACTGCCAAATGGGTATCTATAATGTGGAATACAGTTCAAAAAGACACAATGAAATAGCCATCTGTAGCTGATACACATTAAAATTAAATAACTAAAAATATGCACGTCACAAATTCGAAACATAATTCAATCGAAAAACTGATCTACGTGTGGTGCGTAGGTGTTCTTTTTAAAATCATTTTCTGGTATATTATGTAGTAAATCGCGATGTCGAAGTGTGCGAATTAAGGGATATCTAATAATAATAGCTAGTTAGCACCAACAGGGATATCATAAAAATTCTGGACACGAGCATGATAAGTCTGCAACTATATACGAGCTCATTCACCGAGTTTCTTAATTTAATAATTTATTCAAATTTTGATTTTTGGAATTTTCAAACATATTATGACAATTTATAGTAGAAAAGGAGAATGGCCCCCTGGCCCTCATTTGAAGAACAGAAATTTGTATTTCCATATGAGACTCGTGCAGCTTAAGGAATACTTCAGAACTCTCAAGAATTGTAAAATATAATTTTTAAGTATATTTATAAAATCTAAAAATCATATTTGTAATAACTGAATTTATGAAGAAGCAAAACGTATAGGAGTGAGCGTGATCGGCGAATCACTCTGTATATCTCATATTATATATTAGATTTTATCATCGTATAATTCCATGTGAAACTTTACCAATGCATATGGCATGATGTGTGTATAACAATAATCAACAATAACAATATTGTAACTGTTGCGCTTGTATATCTAACTATATTATTATTAACAACTTATTAAACTTTCGTAGAAACTTTTTCCTTTTAACTCGTCATACAACGCAAATGTCATAGAATTGCGTGCCCTCCGTTGGTAGAAATGATTTTTTTACCTTTTGGGAATTTTTTTCACCGTTGTATTATGACTGCTATTTTTTTTACTGCATGACATTAAATATAATTATTGATTAACATTATAAATCGTGACATCATAAGTTAAATATAATATAAGTATAGTGAACAGTTCATTAAACAGGGATTTGTCTATCGTAATTAAATAATAAATAGGTTCGTATTCCTATTGAATTTCAAAACTGTAAAACTAGTTTTTAATTTGTTATAGTATGTAAGTAAAATTATCATATTATAATATTTTTTCGGAAATTTTAATATTGCGTTTTGTGTATAAGGGTCAAAAACATAAAATTGTTGTTAATGTTCGCAAAAAAACAAGTTATTACATTAGGTATGTAATACATATTCCACATATTAATATTTCGTGGATGAAATTTCAAAAAATATAGTCATATTATTTAGTATAATATTTTATAATAAATAATTTAATATAGTATATTCACAAGAATAAAAATATAGACTATAGATTTTCTATCACCATAATATAATTATTAATTATAATGTTATATTGCCACATGTTACTTTATGTGCCGTCAGTTATCACTTGGTTTATTTATATTTTAATCTGTTCTGTTAAATACTGTATTCCTTATCGCACCTTACTTATCGCCTAGTATTCATAGAAAATATTTAATATTTGTGTAGGATTCAGGGGCGGAGTGGCCCATCTGGAAATCTGGAATTTTCCAGATGGGCCGATACTGACGGATACTATATGGGCCGGCCCTACGTTTAAAAAAAAATGGTTTAAACATAAGTAACAAATAGTATAATCAGTGCTCATTTGTATAAAATTGTAAATAATATTTCACGACCCTTATTATAAATAAATTTTGTCATAATCTTAAAGTGAAGTTTAAGTTTAGTGTTATAGCATAAATTTAATATTTGATTTATTCAGAAAAACAATTTACAAATAATAAAGAAATTATACTTATTGATTTAAAATTATTTCTACCTATTAATTTTGATTCATTTGTGAATGGACTACTTAAAAATTCTTTCTTTAAGTTACATGTAAAATTAAAACCTTAATTTGATGATGATAATGATAATAAAATAAAAAAACAATAAAAATAAACTTCCTATCTGACAAAATGTTAAGTTTTTAAAAATCTTGGAAACATTTAAAGACATCTGTAGATGATGAATGTGCTGAAGAACTTAGGTACATAATAAGTAGGTACACAGAAAACGAAGATGAGGAAAAAGACTTATCAAAACCATGTGTAACATGTAAAAACTATAGAATTTTATAGTTACATATTACAATGCATTAATTAAGTGTAATTTTTACTCTAATGTTTATCCTACATTATCCATTGCTTATATCAGTGTTTATTATTTACTTTTCCGGTACCCAAGTGGCCTATAAAAGATCATTTCTACTTAAAAATATTTAAAAACAGTTTGAGCAATTCAATTACAACCAAACATTTGGAGTCATTAATGTTGATGGAAAACAAATTCTTTATAGTTTAGTTATACAAAGTACACATTATGACATTAAATTTGTATTATTATAATATTATTATTATTATAAATATTAAAACAAAAAACATATTTGTTAATTTTATAAGTTAGATTTGATTTTTTTTTTCAAGTCTATAGTTAACCCCTGAAATAGTTAGCCGATGAGCCAATGGGCTGGAAAAATATGTTTTCCAGACCTGAAATCAGGTTTCATTCCACCCATGGTAGGATTTTGCAAATTTATTTGATTTTAGTGGATTATTTTTCAAAATAAAGACTTGTATTAAACATGCACTCATTCTAGAAAAATGAAGTGAATATTGAAACTCAAAAATCTATAGGATTTAATTGTATAAGTTATAAGTTATAACTATATTATGCAAACTACATATTATGTCTACAATCCACATGAATACAGATGTAACTAGGTCAACATATTGAAAGTCATAGATAAAGATATTTTATACTGACCCCCATCCATCCATGCAATCAATATTATGTATGCATATGTATGATATTATGATTAAAGGTAGGTTTAGTTACTGGTATAGTGATAATTCATACATAGTTTATATTTTGCACGTTATATCTAATAAAATCTATAATGCATTATTGAATATCCCATACAACAGCTAGAGGTGCCGATACAGTGAATGTGCGTCGTTTAGATCGTTAATCGCGAATAGGTGTGACGAAGAAGTTAGGTTTAAAGAATTGACACACAACACAGTTAAAACATCCCTAAAAAACGTTTTAGGTTTTTTTTCCTATACACATTCGTTTTTTTTTCGTATCACCGTTCTTGATCCAAATATATATATTACACGTAGGTACCTATATATTTGTACAAACCGTATATGATTGCTTCTACTTTCCGTCATTCATTTCGCGCCTGTTCGAGTGTAATAATAATACTCTGCAGGAGTCGAGGCGCCTTGAATACCATAATATGAGATGAGCGCATGTATAAAGACGTGCGAAATTAAATTTGTTCAGACGTGAACGCATTGCCACGGACGTATTATAGGTTAGGTTCGTGTAGGTTAAAGCCCTCGCAAACCACATTAATTTTTAATCATCACATCCTGCTTTACATACCTGATATAAAATGAAGGGCGGTTCGATTTTAACATTCTGAAGATGTTTAAAATAATTATGTTTAAAAAACAACAATACAGTTATCTTTGTATCAGTCGAGTGCTGAATCCAAACTTTTTTCATTTTATACAACGAATCGCTAGCCTAAGCTATAAATTATACTGCAGCTACAGGACTTTTAAAACAGATTTGAATTCATCGTGAAATCAATGATTGACAAATTTAAGTATTTTATCCACTCAATCAATCGAGGTATAATATAATTATTAAATAACTATAATAGATAAATTAAAAATACAGCTTAATTGTTTAATTACTCAAAGCGAAAAAATGAATAAAAGTAGTACAATAATATAGTTCAGTATATTTTAAACGAGTATATTTTTTTTAAATCCTAGTATTTAAAAAAAATTCTACATATTCCTTATACTGTAATTAAACAAAACCACCGTTAAGGATAATATTGTCTATAACACATCATCTGACGTTTTAGTGCATCTACTATTTTTAACTAAAAAACATTTAACAACAGTTTTTTAGAATAAAGATCTATGTTTAATTTAATTAACAACAGAATAAAAAACTGTTGACCATTAACAAGCATTGCAAATATGAGTATAAGAAGCAGTAGTTGAAGTATTTCGTAAAACCAACGACAATATTGCATATCGAAAAACGCTTCGTTGTTTAAAACTGTATTATTAATAATTTGAGAGGTTAGTAAAGATAGTCTTATCAATGACAAATAATATTATAATGCACAGTTTAAGGTTTGATATAAAATAAAACCAATATCTATGTTGAACATTTTTTATTTTTATGTAGGTAGATACTAAAATATAAACCAATGGAATTAATGCTAAATTTAAAATGAATTATTGTGAACTACACTATATGTATATATATATATATATATATATATATATAAACCTGATAAACCTAAGTTAAATAATTAATTGAATACTATTATTTTTTTTTTCAAAAACAAAATAGCTTATGTAAGTTTCATGTCATAAATTATTATTTCTTAAAATGTTCATAATAGATGTGTTTAAAATAAAATATTTTCATTAATCGTAAGTATCATAATACTAAAACAAATTGGAAGTATGCTCAACGCGAACCATGTTTTCGTCCTGGTTCGCCCAAGTGTACCAACTTTTGTTTTTGTGCATACTGAATTGCATAAGATTAAATGTATACGCATGACGTAATCTTGAGTTTATTGTTGGTTGTATATTATAATATAAATTGTAAATGTTCCTTAAAAAAATATACACAAGCTTATCACTTTGATGATATTTCTTGTTATGGTGTAATAATATTATTTGTAGTCACTTTTTTTTTTGTATTTGATCAATAGTGAAATAACCATAATATGTGTGTTGGTGTATAAAAGAAACATAACTCTCTCGAAACATTTTTTAATATTAAAATATCTGTTAACTCGGACTGTGCAAAAAGGGGAGCAAAAAAAGAAAAGATGATTTTGCAAGAAAATAATATATCAGAAGGTCATACATGCAACTCATTTTTTTTTTACAATTTTAATGCATCAAAGATTTATATTTGAATACAAAGACGTCTATAATATCTATTATAACAAATAAAATTCCTCTTTCATAACTGTATAATATTATTCCAACGGTGCTTTCATTGTAATATTACAGATATTACTATTATATATACATAATATACTACTAATATATATATATATATATTAGTATATATACAGGGTGTTCCAAATTTCATGTGACAGCAGATTTCAGCATGATATATTTAAATTAGGGGAAAATGACCTATGTAAAAACTGTTTTGAATCATATAATCTAAATTAATTTGATATTAAATATTTTTTTATATTAATTAGGAGGGGAGGTTTGAGGGTCAACTTTTAAAATTCAAATGGGAACCTATATTTTTGAAATATGATTCGTGCACGGTTTAATTTTTAATGAATTTTGACGGTTCATTTACATTTATGTGATAATAATTGGAGGAGCTATCGACATCTGAATATTGGTGTTAATTTATAAAATGTCAACAGTGAATAATACTAAAAGTGCTTCCGTTGTACGACCTTAATAATCCGGGTATCGAATTATCAATTTATTACAGTATACAGTAGTCAGTTCAAAGTACAGTATACCGTTTGATATTATAACTAGGTATCATATAATTTTATCAATGATATTATGATATTATATTTTATAACCTTAAAATTATTTGATGTTTACCAATCAAAATACATAAATATTAAATGCATAAATCATAGGCATCATATAAATATAATATAATAATATACAATTTATAATAATATGTCTATGTACTAAAATACTAAATAGCCGTATTAACATAGAACAACATAGAAGCTAAACTTGATCAGCTGATCGGGTTTACTTTACGTTTACCTATTATGATCTAAAGCCTGAACCTAGGAAACGAGCCCGTAAACCAACATGATGTTAGATCCTTGTTTACCCATATTCAGGAAACGTTTACTGTATCATTGGCGGGGTATTAATTTGATGGGCGACATGTGATAACAACTGAAAAACGTGTAATGTTTACTTTGTTAGTGGAAACTGGAAATTGTCCAGTAATTTTCCAGTCTCCTCAAAATGTCCTCTAATCGTGAGAAAATCATCCGAGAAGTTTGATTTCCGTCTGGAAATCGTTGTCTAGTAAGTAGTTGATAGTTAAATAGACAATAGCTATAATTAAAGTAATTAACTAGTAACTACTCTATGAGTTACTTATAAATGAATTGTTATTATTATTGTAAATTTGAATACATTATTACATTTATGCATACAATTTCTACATATACATGTATTACTAAAGACCAGATTTTTGTGCACAAAACACCTAAAAATCAATTAAAATTCTGAATTGTGCAAAATTCATGTGGTATTTCTAATTAGGAAACATTAATTTCCCAGCTTTTATTTCATATTACATTATTACCTATGCATAAATTTGTGTTTAGTAGCCAGTAGGTATCTATAATATGTACAAATCCATACCTATAAAATATAATCTAATTTACAATATTTTGTTAAAATTAACCATCATGGGAATGAACTGTACTATAATGATTAATAAAAAAAAACTGTCATTGTAGTATTTGTATATCATGGTCGTCAGTCGTCACATCTTCATTGTTCAAAATAAAACTTAAAATTAATTTACATGGGTAAAAATTATTTCTATACAATTTTAAATTTGGAATTACACAATAACAAATTGTAATTCGCACAAGAATCTAATCTTTATTTATAAATTAAAAACGAATTTATAGTAATTTAAATGCTTTTTTTTTTACAAAAGTTGTGAAAACTTATATTATGTTTCAATCATTTAGATAGAATATTGAAGAAATTGTTGGAATAAAGGAATATCGCTGTTATATTCAGTCCAATCATATTGGATTACATATTACAATAAATTCTAAACAGTCACAACTGCAACAACATTTTATTCCAATTATGATTATAGAAGTATGTATGAAGTTAATACTATGTATGATTAAATAAATAAAATGGACTCATTAAATTATTTATTGTGTACTAAACCAAATAATTTCTTGTATATTATTGCATTAGGTGTTCAAATATGTATACATTTAGGTATAATAATTTGCATGAATATAATAATATACATCCTAGGTATAGTATGTAGTATTGTTATAGTCATAGTGATACTCAGTGATAGTACCTATCTTTGATATACTAATCTATACAAGCTCCAAGGTTAGGTCTATAAATTGTGTGCTACTTCTATGATAATTGATAACGCTTGTCACTTATTACTTTATAATTTTTTATTTGACAGAAAAATGCTTTAAACTTAAAAGTTAAATTAAATATAAATTAAAATACATAATATCTAAATATTTCATTATTTCAATCTGGTTGATATTATTTTCGTCAACTGGTTGTTATCGTCTGAAAATGTTTGCATTTATTTTAAACTGACATCAGAAGACTAAGAACTCTATTTACTCTAAGAAGGTAGTTGTTTATATCATAGAAAAATTATATTTGTATTCATCACCATCATTAGTTAAAATTTGAGGATATGTATAGTTTGATTATTTATCAATTTGTAAATGCCTTTAAAGTCGTATTTAATTATGTTAGTATAACAATTTACGTACGCAAGATAGATATCTAAGAATAACATAATATAGAATGCTTAATCCAGTTTTATATTCTGAGTGGTAATGTTAATACATTTACTTATCTATTATCAATACATTACACCATATACAGTGTTATATTAAGGGGCACAATTCAGTATATTTCAGCACCTAAATATCTATACATATAATACTAATGTATTTAATATTATTTTACTTCAATTCCTGACTCATGACTTAACTTAATTTTTATTTAGCCCATTGATTTAAATTAAAACTGTTTTATTGGATATGATCCATTTTCTTCAAACAGTTTAGGAAAAAAGTTTACTTTTTTAAGAATTAATTCTAAGAATTAAAACATTTTTAAATTCTTGAAATGTAGACAAGTTGAACCATTTTGAATAAGACATTTTTAAATTTCATAGTCGTCATTATTCTCAATAAAATTATTCTTCAATTAATCTAAAAGTCATTATTCATTATTGTACCTATCTAGGATTTCAAATTAGCTTTTTTATCACAACTCTAAGTGTAATCTTAATTTCCTAAGTTTTCTAATGTGACATCATTGTTTTTATTAAATCATATTCTCCATAATGATATCATAATGAAAAGTGGACAAATCAGAATATTTTAGATACTTATATCTAGATTTGCTATTTTGCTAATAATTATTTTCTACTAATTTGTTTAAACATTGATCGCATTAATTAATAGTGTATACCAATACCTTAAGAAGATGATTGACCTCATTTAAACCTCTGGCGTGGACCAAAATTCCGCAAGTAAAATGGCAGTCATAATTATATTGTATTGAGAGTATACACTTGTTGAAAGTAAAAGTATGCGAGTGTTTTAAACAAATAGTTGGTACCTATATTGATATAACTTTTTAACAACTTTTACCTATATTATATCTTGCATATTCCTTGCTAATTTGAATATACTAAAATGTACTAAATGGTTCAACAATTATTTGTCTTTATATCCTTTCTTATGAAAATTGTACACATTTCAAATTTATATTTATTTAGTAAAATTAAATTAAAAGTTTTAAAATTGCCCTAAATCCAGACTGAAAATGCTTCTAAAAAAATGTTCAATCCCGGTCTAAAACCAGTAAAACCTAACCTCATTCACCACTCAGAATACATATATTATGATTTTACTGGTGCAATTGACATATTTAAAATACTTGATAATTATGTTTGATGTCATGATTAGGACTTTGATGTTGTTATAATTAATTAATAAGGTTATAAGGTTTCTACTTATTAGAGCAAAAAAAATTTCATAAAAATGTAGTTTAAAAATTCAAATTGCTTACACAAATGTGATATACATATTTTACTAATGTTGTGTAAATATTGTGTAACTTACATGTGATGATCCATGCTGCAGATGTTAAACCCTCCTATGGCCTATCATTTTTTTTTCTTGCTCAAGCCATTGGAGCAATAGGTACAATTATTTTTAAAAAAAAAAGGAAAAATTGATAATACATTAATAATAATTAAATACATTTTTAATAAATTCAGTCAAAATTGTCTTGTTCTAGACTTCTAGAGTATACATATTTGCTCATATTTTTATGCGTATATGTTTGTGTTTAAAGCTTTTAAGTCTCTAAGTCTAGCCATAACCTTTAGTCTTTAATAAATGAATTATTAATTTTAATAAAATTAATGTAACAACATCCAAGCCCTAGTTATTATAATTTAATATTAGATTGATCATATCTTAATGTTGTGAAAAGGTGATGTTTTTTCAAAATCTGTTTGATTTTATATGCATCATTCAACATTATGTTGAACGCGAGGTTTAATCATACAAGTTTTTGAAATTAATGTTGTCATTTTGCAGCGTTTAGAAATGATATACATATTTAATATTAAGTTGATTCAAACATAATATGAAAGTATAGGTATGTAAGTATGTTATTAGTCTTACCAAGGCTCGGAACTTAAAGCATTTGCATATTTGTTTAGAAAGTGCATATTGAAAATCTGATTCGATACAAATTTGATTCATAGTAAGTATACATATTACAAATACAAAAATGTTTGTTGCATAATTTTGAATATTTCGTGATTTTTTGTACAAATTCGCATATTTTAGGTATAAGAACATTAATTATATACAATAATTAATAATATTAATTATATGCATATAAGTAATATCATAGAATTAACGTGAATAATTTTTTTTTTTAGAAATTTATACTTTTATATTGTTTGACAAAATAAATTAATTCATCAACGGCTATTACCATTGCTCCCAAAAATAATATTATAATCTTTATATCTACTACTGAGAACTTGTAAAGCTGACCGCTGACCGGCCCGTATTTATTTTTATTCAAATTTACCACTGGATTAATATTTTGTACCATGATATAAATAAATTGTATAATCGTAGGTAATTAAATACATAAGCGTGCGGTGTTAATTTTTTTTAAATTTCTTCTAATTTTTTTTTCAGACACCTACCTAATTTAAATTTTTAAATTTTGTATGTAAAATGTATTTTATTCAATAAATTGCATATTTTCCAAATTTTTACTGCATATTTTTAAGTTCCTAGCCTTGGTTATTATTTATTATTTAAATTTATAAAATATGAATAGGCACCTACATTAGTCAAAAATACAGGTAGGTACCTAACCTATTTGTATACATTTTAAATAATTGTATGCAGTATAATAACATTTATACAACAATTTGGTATAATTAGCTATTGCTTATTTGTCAACTGAATGATATTTATTTCTAATTTTATATTATAAATAATAAATATTATGTAAAATTATTGAGGACACAAAACCCGTTCCATAGCATTGATTATAAATAAAACAATATCCAATATACATAATATGTAGACGGTACCTATATTATTATCTAATGCCTTGTTTTATTTTTATTTTTATTATCAATAGAATCATGTGACTTGACCTATGTAATATAAAATGAAATTAAGATAACAAATACACGTTTTCTTACTGGTAAATTGGTAGTTAGATAGCGTACAGATTATAAAGGTTGTAGGTACAACAATGCATCGGCGTATAACAGAAGCACAAAGTATATTATTATTATTATTCATTGATGGCATTTTTACAAATTAAATACAAAATTCGAATGTAAATAGTTTCTTTAATTATCAACCAATAATTATGAATGATACGTCAAAATTCATTAAAAAAAAATCCTATATGAATCATATTTCAAAAATATAGATTCCCATTTGAATTTTAAAAGTTACCCCTAAAATCTCCCCCTTTTAACTAATAAAAAAAAAAATTAATATCAAATTAGTTTAGAGTATGCGATTCAAATAAGTTTTCACATAGGTCATTTTTTCCTAATTTGAGTAGATCATGCTGAAATCTGCTGTCACATGAAATTTGGAACACCCTATTACTATTCGAAATAATACTTCGATTTCAAACTTTGGGGGTGGTTTCCAATATATAAAAGTGAATATCCTTGGTGCATTATAGAGGTCAAAAGTAAACATTTTTCAACAGTTTTCAAAAAAAATCGAGAAAAACAAAAAAAAATGACAGAAAAACGGGAATTTGTACGCAAAACCAGTTTTCGACCAAATCGATTTTTTTATATGGTTCTAATTCAAAAACTAATCACTGTAAATACATGAAATTTTCACTAAATGTTTATGTTAGTGTTATGTATATATAGTTTAATTTTTAAAATGTTTTGACCTTTTTTGAGATATTTTTAGACAACTAAATTTTTCGATTTTTGTGAGAATTTTTTTTTGAAGTTTCAGTAAAAAAATTTAAGATAACCAAAGAAACTTGAAAATTTAATACAAGGTTCCTTATGAGTTATTCTTATTGTAGCCAAAAAAATTAAAAATCGTTAGTCACAATTTTTTTTTTTTAAACGTTTATAGTTCAAATTTTTACGAAATCTGTCGAAAACACGAACATTTGCAAGTAATTTTAAAGTTGAAAAATCATAAAATCTTTTGTGTTTATAACTAAGAATTAAAAATGCAACACTATGTTTTCCATGAGTATTGCTTCAAGTAGCTATAGACAAAACTCAAAGCATCATTATACGAAAAATTGTAGGTGCGTTTGAATTTTAAATTTTTACGAAATAGCGTAACGATAACGATTTATCCTCAAACGATTTTAAACATTTGTTATTATTCAAAAAGTATAAGTCGTAGTTACTTTAAAATTTTACCAGTTATTTAGATTGGCATTTTCTTTACATGATTTAATTTTCAAAATATTTTGACTTTTATTGAGATATTTATAGACAACTGAAATTTAATTTTGAAGTGTCGATAAAATTTGTTTGGCCCAATCAAAATACTTGAAAATTTAATACAAAGTTTCTCATAAGTTATACTTATGGTGATTAAAAAATTATAGGAATACATGGGCACAATTTTTTTTATTAGCATTTGAATTTCAAATATTGACAAACATTCGTCAAAACCATGAATATTTGCAAATTATTTTGAAGTTGAAAAATCATAAAAATTGTTTGTGTTTATAACTAAGGATTAAAAATACAACACTAAGTTTTCCATAAGTTTCCCTTCAAGTAGCTATAGTTTTTTAAGTAGCTATAGAGAAAACTCGAAGCGTCATTATAGGAAAAATGTTTTGAGTGTTTGAGTTTTAAATTTTTATGAAATCAGGTATATGTATATATATGATAATATAAGGTATTATGAATTATGATAACTACATGCAATGTTTTTGGAAAAATTGATTAACCATGCCTTATGGCTTATGAAAAATGCGTCCTAATTGAAAAATAAAATATTTGTTTCAAAATAGAATATATGACAATATTTAAATATAATATATCCTAGACTGACAAATCATCTCCGTTCAGAATCGTTTTTCGTATACAATGATACCTATCATTGCATTCAAATCTAACCTACCCTAGTCAGAGGTCCACCCCACCACCTAATGTACAGAAGAGTGACATCCACTTACCTACCTGCTTTTTAAACGTTATACTTAAATCCTGTAATAGAACTTAAATTTCTTCTTTAGTAAGATGCATTTTACTTAAAATTATCATACTCATTGTCAAAATGTTATTAATTGGTATTTTAAGTTAAAATTTTCAAAAATTTGGATATTTAAAAGAAAATAATAGATACCTACCTATACATTTTTAAATTGTTTTAAAACATGTTCATTGTATTCAAATTCATATTTATCGAACATCGCTTATTTCATATACCTATGTACATATAGCGTGAACATCATATATTTTGTTCAGAACTATTCCTACCGTTTTACAGGGCGTACACTACCTACATAAAAAAATATAAATAATTCCAATGATAATTTTTTTTTTTATACTCCTTTATAAATTAGAACGTATACTGCGACGCATTGTCTCATATCTATATATCTATATATATATATATATATATATAGTTATATTAGTTGAATAACTTTTCATCTCTAAATAAATAATTAAACTAACGCGTGAACGAGTTCAGTTTTTAAGCGAACTTTCAGGACACTGCAGGTGGTTTGCGATGACCTCGTCGTTGCTCATCGACTTGTTGGAGCCTCGTGTCCACGAATCAGTGGTCCGCGAAATGTTTCTGACACGTAGTTCAGAATCACGTTCATGATAATTATATGATACATAACGATTATAATAAAATTACTATGACAATGCCACTGCACTCCCATCATCCTCACACACATATAGTGTCTATCGTTTTTGAATTTAGCCAAATATTATAGTGACAGAACACCAGCCTGGTCACATTCTGTCTGGCGCACACGTATATACAGTGTTATAATAATATAATGATTTAACGGTGCACTATAATATATATAAATATACATCTATATTCAAAGCGTACCGCGATAAACACGACGGTGGTGTGTTTTATGTCAGTCGGGTAATCCCTTTACGACTTTGCCGTTGACGGGAGAAACTTAAGAAATTAAATATACAAGACGACGGACGTATAAACTTTTGCATTTTCAAGTGTTTTACTCACGCAGAGAGGGTTGATATTTTTTATGGCGAGGTCGAGCGCTAGCTGCCGAAAGCAATATAATATCCTCGTCATCCCCGCCAGACGATTTAACCCTTTTTTTTATGAAAAACATTTTTGTTGTTATTATAATATTATTATTATACATCTCGAGCCTCCCTCTTGTAATACTCGTTTTTCAGACATCTGTTGCCCCGGATACACACACAATAAATATGTCTATATTATGCATAAGATGAGATCTTTGATGTTTCAGCGGCGTACATTGTTTCAAAAAGTTTCGACACAGTTTACAATAATAATCCCGATTAACAGTGATCTCAGCTATAAATTCAATTGAATTTTATCTATCATTTTTTATTTTTATTTTTTTCGTGATAGAATAGAACTTACTTTTTTTTGAGCCATTGTATCGTCGTTTATACGATGATTTGGTACTCTCCACCACTACTCTAAGCGCGACTAAGGTGGTAAACATAATAATTATGGTGAGAAGAAAATCGCGTCTCTTTGAGGGCCCTTCTAGAAAAGTCTCTCTTTTCAAGAAATCGTCTAAAGAAAAACGTACTAACTATATTTTATTGTTATACTATCGTTGAAAAAAATAATAAACCGTGGAATTTCATTCAGAATGCATAAATGCACGGGCAAATATATTATGTTTAATAATATTATATAAGAAATGTATAAATTTGGTAAAAGACCTCTCCTAATTGATTGATTTCTAAAATTGATTCAATAAATTTAATGATAATATCAATTAATGTTTTTTTAACCAATTTGGCAACATAAAAACATTTCACCGTCAAACAAACAAAAAAAAAAAAACACAACAGACGAATAAGTATAAATATTGTATTAATTTAATCTGATATTTAACAGATAATGAGTGTTTGGCGACGATAGAAACATTAAATGGAAAAATTCCGGTCGATTTACAGACAGATAATGCGTGGAAATTAAACGACAAAAACGATTGCAGTGAATTTGGATCGACGATAATGATATTGCGAATTACATTATGCAAAACATGTCATCACGATAACAATTTAACCGAACGAAGGATAAAATAGAGGATACTTATTTGAGTAAAAAAAGTTAAATCGAAAACGAATGCTACGATGTTTACAGTAGGTAGTTGGATAATAAAGGGTGACACAATATAATATTCTGTTATAATAATATACTAAATTCTAATGGATCATATTTTATGTCTATATATAATATAGACATAAAATAATGTCACTTTAATTCTACCTCTTTCTGACTCACCCAAGACTTATAGAGATCACAAAATGTAGATTTGACCTACAATGACGTTTGATAATAATTTGTTAACGTTTCAGCAATCGTGCCTGAATTGCAGTGAATTATATTAATTTTATTGTAAGCAGACATTTTAGTAGGTTACTAACTATCTTTTTTTTTTTTTTATATTATAAAAGAAATTTAAAATCTATGTACAGGTTTATATAATAAGTAAATATGAAGATAGTTCAACACGTGAAAACTTGAGGGAAGAGAATGTCCAGTGACACTATATCCATGCAACAGACTATCTAAAAAATACTATATTATGATTGTGCTGAGCTTAAAAAGAAGTCAAACCTCATTTAATGGAATCAATTTGTTTTAATTCGAATAACCTATTGTCCTAATATATTATAATTTTAATAATATATATTATTTCAACTAATCGCTCAATCGGCCATGGGGTTCATGATTTTGACTACTTATCAAGTACACAGATACAAAAACACACACATCATTGTAAAACCAATACATTTATCGCTCCACTCAGTGTATAAAAAATATAAATATATATTTATCGGCATAATACTTACTATATTATTGAGTCTTTCCACAGCGATGATCTTCGAATTGCTTTTACGAATTCAAGGAAATTGGATTACGAACTCTAATTAAATTAGTGCCGTGATGTTTAATATGACGCTACTGGTACACAAATACCACTTTGATGAGCTGGGTCGTGGATTTATTTATTTAAAATCATCCACCCAGCGAATTAATTCGCTTCCGTTATCATACAGTATATTATATAACTTGCTATAGGTAAAAGGGTAGCTTTTGCACGCACATATACATCACACATACACACACACACATATATATATATATATCGACTATATATTATGTACCTTCATACTTCTTTTTATCTTTTTTTAATATTCATGTTCATGATCAGTTTTGGTTGATTTGTTTTCTCTTTTGTACAGCAAAGTAAACTCTGACATGGGACAGACCTTTATTTTTATTTCTTTGAGCGGCAGCTGCACGTGGCGTTATATTATTTATATTTACTTGGGTAGCAGCGAAAGTGGAAACGAAAATAATTAAATTATACAAAAAAAAAAAACCGTTTTCGTTTTATAATTCAGACATCTCATTAGATTGTGTATTTTTATTTTTATGAACGTTGAATTTTTAACTGACAATGAGAAAATAAATTATTTATTTTTTTATATTATCAATGATTACTTCGAGGCCTATTGTCGTAAAATTTAATGTAATAAATTATATTATCTATTAGTTTGTATCTAACGGAATGACCTAACAGATGAAAAGTGAAAAATTAATAGTGATTAAATAAATGAAAAAATGTATAAAAATTATATTGATATTTAAAAATTTATTTTAGTAAATAGTTATAGTATATAATTTATGTAAAAATGTATAACAGTGGTATTCTTGTACGAGTATAGGAATTTAGACCAATTGATTACCTATTGTGAATTTAAGAAAAAAAAATGTATATTATGGTTATATTATTATTATTTTTGAAAAATTAAAACAAATAAATGCACCTATACCTAATACCTACTGTACTTGTAATGCAAATTATCTATACATATATCCGAAAAAAAATTGTTTAAATATTGGTTAGAAAAAATACAACAGTTGTATTTTGTATGACAAGTATCTATGTAATTAGTGGCATAGACATGAATATTAATTAAATACATTTAAAAATAATTGTCGATGTTAATTTTTATGGTATAAGATTTTTTGTTTAAACTTAAAATAAAATATTATACTCTAAAATATTCGTTCTGTTAAAATTAAAATAATAATTTAATTCAATGTTGATTGGACTTAAAAATATCAATTGAACAATAATTAACACAATTAAAATAATCCATAGGCATGTCTTATAAGAATGAAAAATAATAATAACAATAATTCCAACATTTTGTAGGTACTACCATAATATTATATTAAAATTGTACTGTGCATATTTATGTTAAGTAATTTCAAATTTGTATCTCAACCATTTTTGATGTAATTCTGTAAACAATAAAATGTATTTCTTTTTAATTATATATTTAAATCTTAAAGAATTGGATCATCTTAATCACAGGAATGAAATTGAATTAAAACAATTATTATGGTAAACTAAATAAGTAATAATTCATTACCTATACAATACTGCTATTTTATTAAAATCATATCGAAAATAAATAGAGGTATTATAGGGAGAGGGGTTGAATATTCTGATCCTCATGTATACTCTGTACACTTATAGAACACCAGATACATATTTTTATTTTATCGCAAAGTTTTTATTTGCCAAGTTAAGTAAAGTTCATGCATTTAGACTTCATAGTCAGTGCTGTCCGAGATAAAAGTTAGTCTATGGGGAATTTGATTTTTATGTTTGAAAAAATATTGAAAAAGCAGATGTGTAGTATACATTTATGTAGGTTACGCGTGTCGGTTAAGCTATATATCTAAAGACTACGTTGGTCATTCTCTATATTCTGTTTGTGTCCGACAAAAAAAACTTATAAACTAAGTTGTACGTACAATATAATTTTATCGTGCATATTATAATAGACATTTTAAATAAATACATTATGTTAAAAAACTTCCGTCCGAGTGGTGACACACTCCATAGTTTGTTTGGTCTATGTTGAAAATGTTATATAATATTATATGGATGATTATTAATATATAAAAGGGGTGATTAACCTGCAAACATGCTCACCCCAATATTATTTGTGTGCTTATTCGTATTCTGATTTTTTGAGTTTTGCAAAGGTTAGGTTAAAGATTGTGACATTTTTGAATATTTATATTGTATATATTGTGCAGTCTAAAAAGTATCGTTTGTTATTAAAAATTTATATTTTTTTGAATCAGAACTTTGTACATAGAATACTGATTTGATGCTATTTTATGGCATCCTATCCATACTGAGTAGTGAGTAATATGATTGAGAAACATGAAATATATATTAGGTACATCATTGGAGAAGGAGTGAGTGGTAAAAATTAATAATTGACACAAAAATATAAAAATAACATTCGAATACTTTCATGATCAATATTGTTTGAAATTATGGCATATTATGTGTATTCTGAGTTAATATCTATTGATAAAAATATGTCCTCTACAAGTCTTTTATAAGTTTGGTTTATTCTCGGATAAATTTAACTCCTGATTGACTCGTCGAAACGACCACTCGCTAGATAGTTACAAAAGTTTAAAATATTGTACAAATGTACTGATAAGTATTGCCATAACCATCATCATCATCATTATCGTCGTAGGTATATCTAAACCTCAATAAATAATAAAAAATAATTTTAACCTAAAATCGTTTGGCTTTTTAATATTCGCAAGTCTTTTTTTTTTTAAATTTTAAGTGATCGTAAAAAAAATAAAAGTAATAAAATATATTATATCCAAGCAATAAATGTCGTACGATTGACTTATTATTCCTGTTATACTATACGAAATTCGTTATAGCCTTAATAACACCGTAAACTGATCAGCTATATTGAAATAAATAATAAATCAGTGTGAGGTTAAAATATTATTCACTGTAATTATAATTGAGATTTGTTTTTACGAAAAAATAAAAATTAGATTTAGATGCACCGTTATATGGTACCTGTTACAATTTACAATACCTGTTACAAAAATATGAAACAGACCTCTTCACTTAAAAAAATAATCATCTAAAAAATGGACTCTAAGTCTAAATAACCAACTAGAATATTATTATTGTATAGGTATGTAATTTCTTTCATTGATTATAAATAAAAATAAGTGATATAATAGAGTTACATGCCTATAAAAAAAATTATTTAGGAAAATTAAATGCGATCATATTTTTACAATATTATAATCATTATTTTCCTCTGCTACACAATATTATAAGGTCTTGTTTTTTAAATTTGTAGAGTATATAGTTAAAACAATTATTTACGTATATATCGGTATTATCGTATAAATAACGAATTACAGTATGTAGTATTATATAAATATAATTTATTTAAAAAGTATCGCCAAAGCCAAAAATAAACGTGATTAAATCTATCTTATTTAACGTTTATTACAACGATAATGAGTGACGGAAAAATTATGCGTATGACGTGTCATTTTGCTATTTTCAAAGGTTTCTATAACCGTATAACCTACCTATTATATCACGTTATCTCACCCCATCCATCTGCGTCGAAAACTGTACATATGATTTAAATATTATTAAACATTTTAAATGATAACTCACTTAGCCATAAAATATCGCCCTTAAATATGTTTATATAAATAATTCAAACTAAAATAACTATTGTAGGTATTATAAAATATTACACAGACAGAAAACGTTGAGTTAGTTTTAATTTTATTAGTAGTTAAAACGATTATTTTTCTTTTGAATGGAGTAAACATAAATTTTAAATTTTAAGTGTTAAATGTTAATAAATTTGGCCATATTTTATTTTTCCGTGATATAAATGTTATTTTTATCTAAGCAAAAATAAAAATTCGTATATCTTAAAATCTACCTATCGTTTTAACAAAAATTTTACCATTCTATTCTATTTACGTACGCAAAGGGTCATCTTTATATGATGTACCAGAGGCGTAAGATGAAAACAATAGGGAAAAATTGAGATATAAATAATATTATAAATATAATATAATATAATCGCCATGTATGCGTATTAATGTATTATAGAATAGACGACGAGGAGTCTGGTCGCTGCCGCCTAAATGGTTGTTTTGTATTCTTCAAACGCGTTTGCGTTATTATTTCTTCATTCTTGATGCTTTTTGCACTTAATCGAACGAGAAAAAATGAATGAGAAAAAATACGAAGGAGAAAAAGAAAACGACGTCGTCACCCCTCTCTCCCTCCCACCACGTCACCTCCAAATCCTCTGATGAGGAAAAAACTGAAGGCGTCTTTTGAATTACATCTCTTTTCGTATAATATATATAATACATTCGGCGCGTTTAAAACGGACGTCGTTGTTTAATATCACACACAGGCAAACACACATAAATATACAAACAGTAAAGGCCTACCTCGTGTTATACAAATTTATTGTAGAGCTAGACCTTTAAAATGACTTTTGTTTCGTCGCGATATAAAGTCGCACTGCACAGCTTTGGTATCTTAGAAAATAGTATTATACATTATTTTTCTTTGGTTATCTTTTAAATTTAAAAAGATATAGGTACAGCCAAGATACAAAAATACGAACGAAAATAATGTCGTGGTGGTAGCTTATTTTTAGTGCACTTACGGATTAAAACAAATGTGCTGAAAAAATTAGAAAAGATTTCGTTTTATTTGAAAAAAAAGAGAGACTGAATTATATCTGTATATTCACTAATTTATTGTTTATCATTTTTATACTTAGCTCACCCTAATTTAACCATTTATAAATATAACGAAAAATATAGTGGCGTGGCGAAATATGCTTATAAACCATGGTAAACCATGGTGCACAGCATATATTTCAGAACCTATCCACACTTAATCCCTTTAAAATTATAATATATAATTTATATAAAAATTATGTTAACATTTTAATTTTTCTTTTATATTCTAGGGTTTTCGGTTATCATAATATAATTAACATGTAATCAACCACAACAACCCCCTACAGCCCCACCCCCCAACCCCCGCCACCCACAAAAAAACTACCATGACGCATAAGTATTGTCTGATGCCATGTATATGGTATACATGAGTTACATAGGTATGTAAAAATGGGTTGTATTTCATTGACATAGTTCTTTACTTAAATATTCCCCACAGCCCACTGAATCCGAAATAAATTGCCAAGTGCAAGAAAACATCGTTCGGTGCATCCGTGCACACGCCAATGCGTTGCAGCCACAGTGGATAGCAGCTCAAACATAATTTTTCTAATAAAATCTAAAAGAGGCTAAGTAACATGGTGTGAATTCAAGAATTCGACCATAGTACAATAAGGTGTAACAGATCGAATGACCTCACTAATGAAATCACTTATGTTCAAATCAATTTAAAAAAAAATGTATATTCAGTTTATTGGCACATGTTCAACATTACCTACAATATAATATTATTTATTTTTATTGCTGAAAAAAAAATGAACAAATTTTGCAAAATGAAAATTTACCAAATTTCAAATCAAATTTTTTTTTAAATATTGATAATACAATAATTATTATTTAAGTAGAGTAGCTTTATTTTATATAATTTCTTAAACTACCAATTATTATTGTTTGTAATATCCAAATTACCTATATTAATTCGAAACGTAATAACTTTTTTTCAAAATGTGTTTTTATGTTTTATTTTATGAATTTCTATCTAAGATAATTTGAACATTGCCGTAATTTTTACGTATTTAGTCAAAATTTGAACTTTGAATGCTTGTAAAAAAAAGTTGTGACTATATTTATCTTTTATTTTTCCCCTGCTACTGTAAAAATATGTTAGAAGCCTTATATTAAATTTTCAAATCTTAGAATTAAAAAGAAAAACCTTTATGAATTTCTATCTAAGATAATTTTAACATTGCCGTAATTTTTACGTATTTAGTTAAAATTTGAACTTTAAATGCTTATAAAAAAAAAAATCGTGCCTATGTATTTCTAATATTTATTAACTGCTATTGTTAAAATGTGTTAGAAGCCTTGTATTAAATTTTCAAGCTTTTCTATCCAACAAATATCGATATTTATAGAAAAAACAAAAACTAAAAAAGTTGAAAAATTAAACTGTCAGTAAACAGCTCAAAATATTTAATTTAATTTAATCAAATATAGAAAATGCCTATATAAACATTCAGTCAATATTTCAAGTATCTGCGGTCATTTGTTTTAGAGTTACACCAAAATAAGGAAATCGCTAAAAGTGAAAATCCAATGTTGTAAAAATTTAAATTTCAAATGCTCATAAAAACTTAATTTGAATTTCCGGTGGACTTTTTATTTGTGATAAAGATTAAAAAACTTTTAAGGAATCTTGTATTAAATTTTCAAATCTTAGAATTAAAAAGAAAATTTTTTATGAATTTCTAGCTTAAAATAATTTGTGAATTTTTGTGATTTTTACGTATTTTGTCAAAATTCAAACTTTGAATGCTTATAAAAAAAAAAATTGTGACTGAATTTATTTTATTTTTCAACTTCTATTGTAACAATATGTTAAATTTTCAAGCTTTTCTGCCCAACAAATAAATTTTTATCGATATTAATTTAAAAAAAACTAATATTTATCGAAAATTTCAAATGCCTATGGATAGTTCAACTTAAGTCGAAAATTTTTTAAAATTTCATGGTGGATAGAATGTATTTATATAAACACTCGGTGAAAATTTCATGTATCTATTATATTCAAATATGGTCATTTGTTTTAAAGTTACATCAAAAACCAAAATCGATATTGTCAAAATTGAGTGTGCGTAAAATTTCCCGGTTTTCTCTTAATTTTTAGTTTGTTTTTATCGATTATTTAGAAAAGTATTAAGAGTTTTTCACTTTTGACCCCCCAAAGTACCAACTAGATTCACTTTCTGATCGAACGAGTTACTGATGTCGAAAATCGAAGCACTTTTACTGCCCCAAAACATGATGACAGACACAAAAAAAAACACACACATCATGGTAAAATCAATAGATACATTCATCGCTCCGCTCAGAATCTAAAACAGTTATTATCGACGTGGATGACAAACAGGGTGGAAACCTTCATTTTATTAGCAATGTGAGTCATTTCAGTATTAAATGATACGTTTTCTGATAATAGATTATTTTCCTTAACATTTTTTAGTGTCTGATGCGAGAAAGGATTCGACTCATTTGAATCTCTAATTTATAGTTGAATATAATTATTGTCACAACAATATGGCTGGTATAACTTTTCTTGAGTTGTACCCACAAACTAATATCGAGATGTAGTTATGGGTACGTGCTTAACAAGTTTCGCATATATTATTATACTTATGCAATTTATGTACGGAACATATTCTATTTCAAAGTCTTGATACAAATTTAATTATAATAATGAAGGGCACAAATGATTAATAAAGCATGACGTGCAGCATTAATAATTATTTGAGAATAAATACATTTTATAAACTCTTCTACGTTACCTAAGTAACAATAAAAATAGCGGCACTACTAATAATAATAATGACAACAACAATAACAATGAGTATCTGCAACATCTTTTAAATAATAATTGTGTATGAAAATTGTGTTAATTTTAAAAAAAATTAGATTTACATGTTATTTTTAAAGAATTTACTTTCAAAAGAGTTTGAAAAAAAACAAAATCTTTAATTAACATTTTTCCCGCAGAAAACCTAGTATTTTTACTGTGCAGGAAATTTTGGTAATGCAAATACCTGAAAATTGTTTGTTCGCTTTTCTGTATAAATAACAATAATTAGTAAAAAAATAGAATAATAATGAATAAAAACATAACATAATATTATGCTTATTTTTTATAAAAAAATGTGAATCATTTACATATATAGATCATGTGCTTGAAATCACTGCTTGAAAAAAACGTTAAGAAGCCAATTAAAATTTTCAATATCACTCATTGGGAAACATAAATTTTCGATAAATTCAAACGATGACGAATTAAGATTATGTTAAATTGTATATATCAAATATTTGGATTAGATTATCAAATATTGTATAATGCTATCGAAATCGAATTCCTAAAAATCTTATTATGGCCGATTCTCATCACCCACAGTTATGATGATATTTTTTTTTAATTCATAATTTTATACTTTCTATTTTGTATTTTTTTTTCTCAAAAAATATAAAAAAATCAATTATTATTTAACAAGTCGTCAAACAATATTATATTATGAAAAAAAAAAAAATACAATAATTTACTATTCATTCTCTATGAATCAAACGAACGGATATTTGAAATTTAAAATGTAGTCAACGTTATCGCAAATATTTAGAGAATATTAACCAAAAAATATCAATCGCATAAAACTTTTAATGTTACTAAAAATACACAACTTTAAAAGCGTGAAAGTTGCTACTATAAGTACTAGAAAGTGCTAATATTCCGTTTTGATGTTATTTTAATTTTTGACAAAGAAGCCAACAAAATTCTTCACGGAAGCCAGAAATTATACTTGACAAAAGTACAAAATATGAATATATTTAATTGTAATTCCGGTGCTGAAAATCAGCTGTGACGATACTTTGCGTATACCTACCCGACAATAATTATATTCTGCCGACGCCACTATAGAATAAAATGTTAATTAATTCAAATTGCTTTGAAAAATTAAATATAGTATATATTCATGCTGGTAGTAAAAAAATCAAAAGTTAATATTTTTTCATATATTATTAAAGTTCATTACATAAATGTATTTGTAAAATATTTCTGTAATATATTTATTGAAATTATGTCAACTATACTCCACAAATAATATGACAATCACGACATTGGGTAATTTTGAAACGTTATGCGTCATGCCACAAATGTTTGTGATTTTGCTGGTCAGTCGAGACCATAGTCAATGCATTATCGATGTAAATTAAATGTACAAGTAGTTCACCATCACCACTTAGCCAATACTCGAAAACAATAATGTTTTTCTTGTAGGTAATATTTCGTTCACGATTTCAGATAAAATATAATTCAGCTATATTCACAATAATTATAAACCGCATTCTCTTATTTTTGCGAGGCGATGAAACAACAACTAAAAACATTTCAATATGCAAGAATCCGAGCTGAACTTTGTATTATTGATATTCACTATGTATATTCACGTAGGCCTCTTAAAGACGACAAGTAATAAAAATTCATTCGAAAGGGCATATGATAACAAATAGTTCCTCCCGAACGAAACAGCTCATTTATTCTAAGTGTGGTTAACATTTTTCGGGAAAATAACTTTGAAACGATTTTGTTGTCGACCTTAAAATGAAATTTAAGTTATAAATAATTTTAAGTAGGTAACAATAATAAAATGGAAAGTTAAAATAAAATCAATCTCTGCCCATATAATATGAATTATATACCTAACAAAAAATAATCTATGTCTTTATGCCCCACGGTAATCAAAAACATTATTTTTTATTGCACTTCATGTGTTAAATACGGATAGAATAACAATTAGGAAATAATAAAACGTTTTGTCAACATGAATGAAGATAAGCTCATTAAATATCGATGTATTATAGCAGTATATGACAAGTTAGAATAAATTTTAAGACATAAATACTTATAGATTATTTAGTAATTCTTTTTTGTTTATTTTCTTGTGACAGGTATTTTTCATATTCTATAAATTATATAATTATATGTATCTATGCGTTGTAATTATACGTATGTTATTTTTTCTTATATTTTAAATTTGCTTTCTCAAAGCATTTCTTAGAACGGCCTACAGCCCATATTTTTAATAAAAACCTTGTATAATATAGTGTATTTCCGAAAAAGGAATGCTTGCGAATAAATAATATTTTTATTCAAAATTTATTAATTCCGAACACAATATCTTAAATATATTGTCAAATATAACTTTGGTAAATGTTAACCATAAAAGTCAACGTATTTTGTACTACACATTACTGGAGATGGGTTAGGTACTATTATATTTAGAGTTTGAAAAAATTTTGATACAAACAATTTATGATGTTTATAAAAAAAATTTCAAACAATTTTATTTTGTAAAAATGATTATTAAACTTACCTTTTTTTAAAATAACAACAAAATAGTCTAGAATCGTCATTTTTATTTAGATTAAAATATTTTAATGATATTGTTGACGATGACAACAATTTTGAGATTTGACAGCAACATAATATTAACTATGTCGGAACGTCATTCGACAAAATTAATTTACAAACATAAATTCAGTTCCTTCCCTCTCCCAAACAAGACATATTCAAACACGCAGAGAGGTTAGATAGTGATTTGAACGGTATAATAAATTAGTAAGAGTTGTGCATTTTCACATAACTTTAAATTGTTTAAACTTAATTGTGAACTCACAATTTAATTTATGAAAATAAGGTGAATATTTCCGAGAAAAAAAATGTCTTAATACGTAAGTATTAGAAAATATTAACTGTATAGGTAGCAAGATAAGAAAAGCGTTAAACAATAATAATTTGAAAGTATTTTAAATATTTTAATATCGCGTATGTATGACGGGACATAACAGAAATCCAAATTTAGGAGTACCAAATTTTTTTACCGAAATTCAATAATTAGGCGTTAACAAAACAAAATTTTAAATACTATATTTTAATTTACACTTTTTTATTTTGCAAATATCGGTTTTTAATTTTTTGTATATTATATAATATGTATACATAATATTAGATAATGACTCAGACTCTCGAGGTAAAGTATGGGATTGACGATGATTGTCATTATTATTATGGTTATCTCATAACGGATTCTTGTGTTTGAAACTAAATTGACCAATTTAATATAGTCATAATAAAATGATATATTGTACTCACCGATCTTGAAACACTCGGTGCTGCGGCGAATACCGCGAGGACCGTTGCGATTGCGACCATCCGTTGTCGAAACGTACCCATGGCTCTGTTGCTAGTGCTGCTGTGCTGTGCGGATGTGTGATAGTGGTGGTGTCCGTGGAATGACTGCGAGCACGGCCGGCGTTCGGCGGCAAGCGAGATTAGACCGCGTCGGGGGTGGTTCGCCGGGTTCGTGCGCAGGGGGTGGGTTGCAGGCGTGATAGGTGGCGCAATGAGCGGTTTGACTAAATCTAAAATTACGACACAACGAAGAAGGGTCGAGTACAAATTTTAGGTACAGTAAAAATTCAGCGTTAAGCCCAGATAAATAATTTTTCATCTAGATAATAGACTTAAAATCTATTTAGATAATGATAAAAATAAAATCAATTAAAATTATCTGATTATCAGTTAAAAAATGAACGGAATTTATTCAAATAAAAAGCAGATCAATTTTTTTTTTTTAAAGTGGGTATATTAATCTCAAAATTTTATTAGATCGAAAAGATTTATCAAGCTTATCAATTAAACAATATTTTGTATTTTGTTTAATATATTTGAAACGTATTTCAATTTAAATGTTGCTTCTATAATTTAAAAATTGTTTTTTTTTTAGAATCAAAAAGCACAGGTACATTTTGAAAATCCAATGTATTTATTTTTAAGTTCAATTAACACTTTTAACTTAATAATTGAACTATAATATTAAGTATATTCCATGTAAACCAAGCAAAATTTAAATTAATAAAATATAGGAATAGTGTCACAAAAAAAATATATATTATATAAATAAATATATATATTATTATTTATAACATTTTATATACAAAAAATTTCCACAATATGTAGCAGCATGACATGTTGCATCCATACAAGCTTTACGTAATCGAGAAATTTATTTTTAACGAAATAATTAGTTTTTAGATGTTTATAATTTGTACGGAGTTTGAACTTCTACGTTTCGATTTGGCATCATTTCATTTATTTTGATTACTCACATATTTGCCAGCATTAGGATTCAGAAATTTCAGCGTACGAATGCAACTATACTACTATAGAGTACCTGCGACTATTGATTATTAGAAATGTTATCGAAAATAATAAATATTACCATAAACACTAATGTAATGCTATTAAAATAATTTCTACAACGTAAAAAATATATCTAGATAAATTTCAGTAGAAAACTGGAGTTCCCATCTATGATAGATAAATAGTTAACATTTCGATTTTTAATATTTATATACAAAAAAATGGAGCCAAAAATATTTAACAATAATATTCATCAATTAAAAAAGGCTGGGCCGATTTCGCTAATACTTTTTTGTCTTGTTCGTAATCGTCAAGAGAAGGATTTTATAGAAGAATAAATTGATAAAGTTACGATGTTAGAGAAATGTGACGTGGTGGTGATGAAATTACAACCGCACTATCTGCTACGTAAAAAATAAAATAAATAATAATAATATGGCGCCATCTGTCCAGTAAAATGTAAACTTAATAAATAGATCATTTACTTAAAATTTTTTCGTGTCAGAATACCAAAAACTGTTTATTTACGTGCCAGAAAATAAAACAAAGAATGTTATATATTATTAAGTATGAGAATAATAAACATTAAGTTTTTGGAATAATTTTTTTTTTTTTAATTTTACAAATTCAATTTCAATAATCATAGTTAAGACAAATTTTTTTTATACCTAACTGTTTTAATGTATCACATCAGGGGTGTTAGTTGATCTACGCCATTGCCTAGTTCAAGTAAACAATAATTAAAGGTGCAGGACGCAGGTTTATAAATAAATTAATAAATCACAAGCGTTAGTATTTTTAATGGGCAATTAATATTAAAATAAAAATAAATGAAAATGTATTTCTATTTGTTTATCTTTTATGCATTCAAATTCCAATTATTGGTGAACCGATTCTGTCGAAATTAAGTATATTAAATAAAGTATTTTTATTGTTTTTACTGTTTTTATGTACAATATTTGTATATTAATATTTTTCTCGTTCTATGATTATAAAACACGTTTCTTTCAACATCATCTTAGATTGAAAATCAATAATGTGGAAATGAAATAATGGTCACATCTTCCGTCGGTTCTGGCTCTAGTTTTAAGTTTACTTTGCAAAGTATCTACCATATGCGTCGCATCAAATAATAAATATTGTTCATCACCAATCGGTATGCTGAGAATAGAAATTGCTTAACCATGAACTACTTGAGCAGTCCTTTCACCAGGACACTTACCAGACATTTCCTGTACGCGTAAAATCTCAGTATGAGCTCTTAATTCTCATTGTGCTGGACACTGGTAAATAATATGCCCATATTATTGTTTGAATTACATCATAAATATTATTTTAACAAATGCATTTTTATATTGTATAATAATATGCATATCAATTATAAAGCATAATAGTTATACATATTAATTAAATTTATTAAACATAGTATTTTTCATCATTAATATTATAATAATAATAATTATGCTTAAGTAAACTGTAAGTTTACACTATTGATATAAAAATGATATAAAAAATAGTTCAGTCAAAAACAAATAAAAATAATACATAGGTGTAATTAAAATCAATAATTTAAATTTTAGTGACTTGGTACATTTAAGTCATCAGTCTTTTTAATTTTTGTAGTCATTGGAGCTGAAGTTTTACTTTTCTTTTTTTATTTAAAATATTTGTATGCTGATTTAAATATTTCATACGAATAAGTATTCTTTGTTTTACATACGTCTGCACAACAAGTTTATACTTTTCTTCGATTTCCATTCTCTCAATAATTTTTTTTTGACAAATTTTTAACAACTTTAAGTCCTTATGGAATTTGTTGTTTGGTAATTTCGTTTAATAATCTTTCAATTCTAAAAATATGAGTTTTAAAATTATAACTAGGAACTATTAGCCCACCATAGGATAAATGATTTATTCATGATGGCAGAATATAATCATGACCATTTTCGTTTTGAGCAGCATTATACTGAGTTGTAGTTAAACCCAATTCTGGAAACTAGTCTATATTTTTTTGCAACCCACCCTGCCAAATATTTCATTGCATCTCTACTCTTTTCATTTTTATCTTCGCTTATAATTTCTGAAAAACTACTGTCACTTGTTGTATCTATGCTATATTCAAGATCTTCATGTTTTTGTTCTTCAATATCTTTTTTTAAATTGATCTGTTTTAATGACCATGCCACGATAAACTCTTCATTATTTTTATCAGTGGTATTAGCTTGTTTAGAAACTATACCAGGATTTTTGCCCAAAATGATCATTCGTAGTCTGAACAAGGCGTTTAGAGGAGATGGGTGAACATTAAGTCCACCTCTTGATCGAAGTTGTGAAAATAAGTTTTCAAGGGCGTCTTGATTATTTTTAATTGTTAGTAAATATTTGAACCAAGATTGTTGTAACATTTTGAGAAGTATTTTTGTGCCGTTAATATGCATTAAAATAGCTTTTTGGAATATCTGGAGCCCAAGTTTTTCAACACATCTCATGGATAAAAATGTTTTATACATTTTGTCAAGCAATGCATCTTGTTCTTCTAAGAAAAATCCATAAGGTGCTTTAAAGGTAATAGTTTTATTATTAGGATGCAACATATTAATTAAATAAAACAAGTTATTAACCAATTCAATGACATTAGAAGTATCTTCGATTAATCTGATAGCTTCTATAGGTTTATAGTGTATAAGTGCTGTAGCAGTTGTATGCGACAGCAACTGTGTGGTCAAGCGTACTTTTTGCCTTTGAAGGCCTTCACAAGATAAGTGTCCTGGTGTAACTTTGTGACAAACACTAAGTTCTGTTGTAGTCTTATTAATAAATGCCTATAATGGTTTTTTGTTTATAGGTAAATCATTTAACAGAAATCCTGTATCTAATAACCAGTTTTTTATGAGTTTTAAACCTAACCTAACCTAACCCTTCCTATTGGCAAAGAAAATACAGGCATTTCATAGTTGATATCAAGAGCTCTGCACAATCCGACATTTCCACCTCCATAGTCACTGACAATACAAATTGTTTTAAAGTCAATACATCCAGCTTTTTAATAATGTCGAAAAGAATGTCTTTGGTCATTTTCTGGTCGAATCGAACATAAACTGTTTGTTTCTATTGACCTCCAATTCCTCGAGCCATTGGAACTTGCAATTGATTATGGAGACCAACTACTTCATCCTTTAAAACATCATACTCCATGGTACTGGAAATTTTGATTTCATCAAACATTAAGTCCGTAAACATTTCATAGCACTGCATGTCATCGCCATTCAATTTCATTATTTTGAGCACATCTTCAAGTATACCATTTCTCAGGATCTAGGACATTTTGGCGTGGCCGTTTTGTCGTAGCCGTTTTGGCGTAAATGTCTCAGGTTATTTATAGTATAAAATGAAATTATTTATTATTATTTATTCAATTAAAAAAAAAAAATAAATAATAATATTTGCGAAATGTTTTTTCACTGCATTTATAAGAGCTAATTCAAAGTGTAATGAAATTGATGTAGGATTTAACTTGCTTCACGTCAAAATGGCTTCATGCCAAAACGGCCACGCCAAAATGTCCCATTTCGTATTTCTCATGTCAATACTCGCTTTGCAGACCGCTGAAGTGACGATATCCCCATAAATTATTAAACATATATTTTAATATTTTTTAACCAACAAATTATAATCATATATCATAAATAAGTATTATTTACCAGGCAAAGGATAATTCAGGTAATTCTTAAACATTTGCACGCTTACTAAAATACTTGAGAGTAAAATATGCTTTTGATATCTCTTCTCTAGACCAATTAACCAGTTTTTTTTTCAATATAAAGTCCAACTGATTTTTATAGAATACTGATGACAGTATGGCCTGAGTTTCTATTTTTTGTGTTTTATATTGAGAAATAGACTTTATTTACTTTTCTGTTTTTTCAACTGTAAATTTACAGCATTTAAATTTTTCTCCAATTGTTTTATTTGAAACCTGAGATTTTCGTTAATATTTCTGTTGGTTACATCAGCTTCTTTAAGTAAAACCAATTCTTTTTTTACTTTTTCATGTTCTTGAAATAATTCATCATATAAATATTTATAATCGATGGACTGAATTGGTTCATCTTCAAGATCAATTGTTGAAATATTTGATAATGACTGTACATCAGAACTGATAGCTAAAGCAATAATTTTATTATGAACCTATAACAGCAAATTAGGTATCACATTATGTGTATTCATTTTATTATTATAAAGCAGATTTTTCTATTATTATTTCTGAACAGGAAGATTTAAATATGAAATATGTAATGGACAATGGTAAAAGATATATTATTCAATATTTACTAAAAAATAATACTTAGATTAAAACTAAATAATTTAGAATGAACAAATTAAAAAAAAGTTTTTTTAGTCGATAAAAGTAGCTTAATTATAAAATATTTTAGTTATTTTAAATTGTTTAAAATTCATTTTTTCACATAATAATAATTATATAATAAGGTAATATTATTATTATCTTTTATAGTTTATAAGATAAAATTAATTTAGGTATTTTAATTTTTATGTGATTAAGAATATATTGTGTTCTCAGTGACTTGTCCCATGTCTGATGTCTAGAATTATATTTACTTTTAAAATAATAAACTATTCCAATTATATAAGTACAAGTACTTTAAATAATATATTAAAACATCATTTACCTGTTTTTTTAATCTTGATTCCATTCTATTTAAAATATGACGTCATATATATTAAAATATGGATAGTATCATATTCAAGGCAACCGTGGCAAATTGTGTTAAAAAGCAAATGTGATACACGAGGTGTGATTGGTAAGTTTGTGTTAATTTACATAGATGTAAACGAAAAGAAGACTGTGTATCATATTTGATACTCAAGGCGATTTGAGCAAGTTAAGTTAAATCGATGGGGCAGTCAACTTATATATGATGTTTGGTATAGGCATTCATTAGTAAATAATGAATATATTTAAATACTATTTAAGTAACTAACAAATTTTCTCATATCAATACAAATAGACAATATTTATGGACTACAAATTCATACACTATTGCCAACCGTAAGTTCGGCCATAATAAAACCTAGAGATTATAAAATAACATGAAAAAAACATTTTTATAGATTTTATTCTAAGGTATTATACCTATTTGTATTAAAATAAAGTGATAATAATTTGAAAATATCAATTATATTTTACATTGGTATTACGGTATCCCGTCAATAGATAGTAGTCAATTGATAGCGTGACAATAGATAGTGGACAATAGATCACGCGATAATTGATAGTGTACGTTTTCGACAACATTTTCATTTTATTCAATTAATTAATTTTATTAAAATTATGAGTTTAAAATATATAAAGAGTGAAAGGGGCACCGACGTTTTGGTAGACGGTGGATACATGTATCAGCGTGAATGTCATAGGCCGGAAAAAAGCATTTGGCGGTGTGTGCTATACAAACAAAAATGTAGAGGAAGAGTTCATGTATCTAATGGTGAAATAATAAAATACATGGACCATAATCACGTTCCGGATATTTCAAAAATTAAAGCCAAAATACAGGTCAATGAAATGAAGGAAAAAGCCAGAAGTACATGTGAATCGACACACTCAGTTCTTGGAACAATAGCTCAGGTACCTATTTATTTTATTATACGTAGTATATTTATGTATACATATTTTATTATACTTAGTATATTAATTAAAAGTTGTTCAACGTTTAAAATTACCTACGATAAAAAAAAATAATACATATATTTGATTTAGTGGTGTGTTTTATTATACAATTTATAACTATTATAAACTAACGAGGAGGTTTTATTACCACTTATTGATTATTTTGAAAGTAATTGGATTGGACGATTACAACGCAGACATCGTAGAGAACCAAAATTTAGTATTCCAATTTGGAACTGTTTTTCTCTTGTGGAAGCAGATTTGCCTCAAACAAATAATTCTGTGGAGGGCCGGCATAACTGCTTTTCATCAATGTTGAATTCATCGATTCATCTATCTATATGGAAATTCATTACTGCACTAAAAAAAGAAGAACGTGTCAATCGATTGAAAGTTGAACAATTAGTTGCAGGAAATCAACCACCATCAAAAAAAAAATACAATGATCGAGCAAAAAAAAAATTAAAAATACATGCAGTGATTATAATAATAGAGGTATAGAAGATTATTTACGAGGGATTGCGCATAACTTTCAACTGCAAGTTTGATTTTTTTATTAAGTACAATTATATTATATTTTTAATTATTGACAACTTTGTAAAAGTTTATTTGTGAGAACCTATTATTATTATTATTATTATTATTGACAACTTTGTTTAAGTTATTGACTTTGTTAATTTATTTGTGGAAAATCAGAATTAAATAAAAATTAAAAATCATGACCCTATCCAATGTCGTACACTATCAATTTTCGTATATTTTCAATTGTCGCGCGAACTATTGTCCACTATCTATTGTCGCGCTGTCAATTGACCACAATCTATTGACATGGATCCTGGTATTACATTACCATAAAAAAAGATGTAGAGATGTACATTCATCCATAATTATTTACATTTTACATAAGTTTATGATCGCATGATAAAGGCTAAACACGCAGTGCATCTTTATTATGATTTATGATTATGTGTCCCTTGGATTATTGTTTCTTCTTATTGCTATACAAATAGAGAATTTAAAAATATTTTTAAGAAACTTTTAACGCTTAACAATTGGTTTCTTAACTATGACTATTATTATAACAATAGAGTGATTTTTTTCCACTTGAAATGGTTTTCATAAACAAATAATTATTATTATGGACGTATGGCTATCCTGAATTAACTCAAATTTGTTGTAAAACATTTGTCCACCATTGGATTTTGTCGTATGGTACAAAGAAAAGAAATGGAAGGAAAAGTAAAAATTCAGTTAAACGAAAAAAAAAATTAATTTTTCGACATCAAACTATATTTAATGATGATAATAATTATAATAAAATATACAATACATGAAACTCCTGTCATTTCATAAGTGCAGTGTCGATTGAGTGAGACAACGAGTTTTCTTTTTCATCGTCCAACAAATACAGAATGGAATAGTGTTAGTTCGGTGGATACTGGTGGTTCAATAATATGACATTAACAATACACGACTTCGGTGTGGGTAGTTATATCTCATGACACTGTGCATTTATCATCGTTTCCGTCATCAACTTCATCTATGTCAACTGCAGACGTTTCCATTTGGCCACCAGTCAAAATGTTGTTAACCACAGCCCTTGCGAAATATCCGGCGGTAATTGAGTACTTGGATGATATAAACTCATCCAGATTGTCGCTACGCGTCATCTGATTATCCTATGATGAGAAAAAAGAATAAACAGTATTAGTACCATAGTCAAACCATTTTCTAGGGGTGGAATTTTATGGATGAATTTTGAAGCTTGTTTTTCGAGAACGCTAAAATTCGTTGTATTTATACAAAGCTAAATTACTTAGTAATTAATTATTATATAAGGTGTATTATAGTTTGAACAGATCTATCTCTATTAGATTATAAACTCAAAACACTTATTTAGATGCACTCAGTAACCCTTGTGATCCTTGGCTGAAATGACCATTGCGGTTTGTTAATGACAGTTATTATCAAAAAATAAAAATAAAACAAAACTATATTCACCTTGCAAAACATTTTGTTAGCTTCGGTGACCAAACTGTCTAGGTTTAACTCTTTCAGTGTGAGTTCTGGATTCCGAATGAGTATCGTGGAAACTATACAAAGAAGCTAAAACACATAATATTATAATATAAACGTGATAACTATCTAGTAATTTAAAATTTAAAATAAGAGCCTACAGGAACGGCCATACGGTCATATGGTCGTGAATTGCGCTCATATTCTGTATCTTGTACGTACGCACGTACAATCATGGGAACAAAACTGACTTATCGTTAGAAGAGGAAAAATGGAAAGTAGGCCTATATAGCAGAGACCCGAACAGACAATGTTCAGACGTGGACTATCAGAGACACTACAACACCTTCACCCCAGTAGACTTAAGAATTAATAATTTGGAGTTGTAAATATTTAAGCAAATCTGTTTTTTGGACTAAAAAATTTTCAATAAAAAAAGTTTTTTCTCATCACGGATTTCCACGGAGACAACTCATCTAGAGCTTTCGTTGAAAGATTGATCATTTTCCAGAAATTCCAGAGAAAAGATAATCTACGTAACGAACTTCTAGAGCAGAAGCTGATATCCAGAAACCAATATAGGAGTAGTACAGGAGACAGTAAGTTGTAATTTTTTGTGGTTATTTAAATATGGATTTTTATTTTGAAAGCTCTATCAAGTCTATTTTAGAACTATTAAGTCCATCGTATAAATTGTTTTATTGGTCAAGGCGTGTATACAATATATATATTATATATATACATAATTATTATATATATATATATATGTGTATATATATAATATCTACTTAAAGACATAATATATGATAATTAAAAAGAAATAATTGAAAAATAAATAGTAATTTTATGAAATAATTTTATTTCAATTATGAGAAAAAAGTTAAATTAAAATGAATTTTAATCGAATTAAGTTAAATTTAGTAAAATTAATATTAAATAAGAAAAGAATAATAAATAACAATGGCAATTTAAATGCTAACATAGTTGAATTATAGATATTATTTTATCTGTATATAAAAATCATACAGTGTAATGCTATTTGATTGAAATAGTTGAAAACACAAACTATAATATAGATAGGCGATTGGATTATTATTATTATTATAAAAATAATTACTACCTCCACAATGAGTTGTCTATATTCAGGCATTTCTAATTGGTTCAACATACTCTCGACGTACAACGCGAACTGAAGCTCAGAATGCGTCATGTTGTTGATGGTGGGTTGTTGCGGCATTACTTGGTTTCGAAACCGAATACCTTTAGGAGTACGCCTTAGTATGTCCCACACTTGATTGTAGAACCGATTGGGCACCCTACACAAGCAACCCTCGAGTTTTCGTTTTTGCAGCATGTTAATCCTGCAATAGACGATTAATGAGAAATTTATGTTGTTATTAATAGAGGAAAAATTTGTAGGACTTTAAAATTATAATCAAATATTAATTATACTAGTATTTTCTAGTTTAAAAAATATTATGCTCCCTTTGTGATATTTATTAAAGACTTGAAATTGTCAAAATGTTTAAAGTATTTTTTATTGTTTTGTAAGAAAAATGTTTGATGGAATGTTTATCATTAGTTAGGTACTCTTACAGCTATCTATGAATATCGAAAATAAATAATATTGACAGTTATTCATTTAGGTTTATTTTATAGAAATTTGGTGTTAAAGAGATAATGATTTTAATTAATTTGTTGTAGTTTAAAAAGCATGAATGGAAGATGAACATTTTTGCCTTTTTTGTAGATAATTTTAATATACTACGAGTATACAAAATTATGCATACAAAATATTTTGACTAATTTTAAGTATTCAAACCATTAATTTATTAACTCTAACTTTCTACGTCGGTAATGGCTTATAAAGACGCTACCCACGCATTTGATGTCTCTGTCTTATATACCTAAGACAAAGCAAATTTTCGTTAACTTCCTAGTTTCAATATTCTGTTAATTTTGATATTATAGGCAGTGAATTGACCTATAATCAAATTAACGGGTAAGAATATTATCTTTATTTAAATACATATAAATATACAAAAGATCGGTTAAGCAGTTCAGCATTTTTTAGATACCTACTTTAATTTTCATGAAATATTTGGATATCATACCCAAAGTATATGTGAAATATCAAAAATTAAAAATTCTCATATGTATCTCATCATTTTTGAAAATTTTAAATATTGAATAAAAAACGACACCAACTCAATGATAATGCGCTTATACTTACAACTTACCATGTTGATAATAGATTAAATTACTAAACTGTCAAAAATAACATCACACAATTGAAATTAGTGAACAGAACTTTGATATATCATGTGTTGATTAGACGGATATAATAAACGCATAAGTAGTTTAGTGCCACAACTACCAGATGTGTAAGGCCACAGTGCATCATTTTCACTTTGACTCCAAGCCCTATATCCTATATATTCTAAGGCCCCCACCACCCAATGCTGAGTGTTAAGATTAATTTAATTTAGTCATAGCTATGGACATTCTAAATTAAAGGGCTTTATTAATACTTTTGTTCAAGGGACAACAATTCCTAAGTACCGAATTTAAGCATTTAAATACACTAATCTACAGGTTAGGTACATAGATTAGGTTAAGTAAGCGTTTCAAGCATTTCAAAAATAAACAAGATTAAAGCCATAGACAGTAAAAACTAATTTATTCCATTCCAAACTGTTAATATATATTTGTAAATTGTACTTGTTAAAGTACACAGATATACAGAAGCTAAAGGTAAACAATAATAAGATTGGATATATTTAATAATATAATAATATGTATGATTAATATGAATAACTATAGTGCTCCGAGGCGTAATATAAACCAACGATTAATCGTCCTACAGGTTACCACATAGAACGTAGAACGAATATGCTATAGTAAAACAAAATGCCTATTCAGCGTTTGCTGTACTACAGTGTGAATAATTTACATGTAATCTATATAATATAGGTTGTGTTGTTTACATTCAACAGTACTTACTGCTCTGTTTGCCCCCATTCCTTGACCGTAAATATTTTTTGCAACAATTGTCGTATGGCATACGGACTTAAGTTTTCAACCAACAACGGTTTTTTCTTGCCAAAATTTAATTGCAACTTCATAGCTTCCATCACCCATCTACAAATAAAAAGCGTATTAATAATATATGCCATAAAAAAGTAGATGCTTATATTTTTCGAATATATTATATATATTAATTATGAATAATTTTTATAAATCTTAATTTAAGCAAGCACTTATAAATTATATTCACCAAAACAAGGAACTGTAACAACCAAAAAAGTCCAGATAAAAACTGAAGGCTTAATAATATTAGGCTAAAATATTTATCATACGTGTGAAACATTCAAAATAAAAAATGGTTCCTACGCTTAATATTTAACAATATTGTGTTCCCCTTAAAATATTAAAACATACCATTTAACAGTTTTTTCTGAGACTATTAAGTTAATACTGCTAGATACTCATCTTTAAAGCTCAAAGTTATGATGAAAGAACGGAAATATTACTGAAAACTAATAGAACAAATTGAGACCTTTTTAGAAGTAGGTACTGTCGAAGAAGTTACCATACTTTTAAATAAGTTAAAACATCAAAATACATTAAGTAGTAGACCAAAATTGTATCAATGACGTTGGTGAAGTAGCAAAAATTGTGATTTCATGTGCGATGGTGTCCACCATGAATTACAAGATAGGTATTAATAAATGCATTCATAAAATAAAACGACGTAGTAGAATTAGGCTCTCACAACAATAATTGAACCCTAAAAAATTGGAGACGTTTGGAAGTTAGTAATTTTATTGTATACTCTCTTCAAGTTAAGAGTGCCCAGTCGCTCAGACGAAAACTAGTACTATTCGCGCATGCATTTTGCTACTGGTTACAGGGAGTGCTGGAGTGCTGACGCCAGCGCGCGATTGTTTTTATAACAAGTTGTATACACGGTGGAGCGCCGCCGAGTCCGACAGTTGACGGCAGCGGTCGTACAATGCCGACCAATCACAGGGCATCTGATGTCGCCTGGGGATCTGACAGTTACGGTTGCTCAGTATGCATGCGCGAGTTTGGGCATTTTTAACTTGAACAGAGTATATAAGACAATCTGATAGCAAGTCGTTTGCTACATTAAAATAATAATTATATATATATAATATAATTTAAATATGCTCTCGTCAGAATCGACTCGTATTCTTAACCGAGCGCAACAGTTTAAGCGACGTATGGATTACCAAAATATCTTAGCGGTTGTAATGGACGTTGATAATGACTTTTACAAATTGGGAACAAAATATGGGATTATAAGTCAGCTGTACACTCAAAGTCAATATGCAGTGTACAAAGAAAAATTGATATCATTAAACGACGTTCTATCCGAAGAATGGGGGAATACTTTGTAACATTTACCGCGATAGTTTACCGTGTTGTAATAAATAAAACTTAAAAAAATATATACTACCAAAACTTTATATTAAAAAATTAATTTGTTTAACTATATTTATTTATAAAATTCTTACCTATCTGGCTATCTATTTGATTATATATATTGTCAGACATGTCAACATTCACTAAATAACTATTGCATATGTCAACAAATACTGGTAAATGCCCGCATTGTGAGATATTTGAAATAATTGATAACATTTACCAAAATGAACGGTAAATGTTAACATACACCGGTGGCTGTCAACATTCACTGCAATGCGGTTATATACCTTAACAGATACATGATGGTCACGAGTTCGCGACCGTTTGTCTCTCGGGCATCAGCTAGGCGGTATTCGATGATGAATTATTATTAGGATTTATTGTAAAATAGCCATATACTTTAGTCACTCCGCAACCGTCACTTTCTACGGTCGATATTATTATTATTGGCATTTTGTATTATCGCAACAAAATTTATTATCAAATATTTTTAATTATTACTACGATTCTGTGTTTTTCTTGTATAATTAAGTACTCAGATAGGTAGTCCACAGGTCTAATTAGCTACGACTTACCCAACTCTAATTTTTAAAATTCCTTTGAACATATCCGGGTTGGTGGCTATTAGCCGGCCACAGTACAAAATAATTTCCTGTTGTAATACCGCTTGTATAACATTAAATGGTTGTATGGTGGAGTACATTATAGAGTGGATGGCCGCTGGTGTCATTGGCTTATCAAACACCGTTTCCTTTTGGTCCACGACCCCGACGGTTAGCTAGTACACACGGTTGAATTGTTTAATTATAATAATAACAATTTCCATCTGCAGTCGTTTTTTTGCCGTATAATATATATTATAAAATATAAATTATACATTAAGTTAATTATGTAATATGTATATATATAGGTAATTATTTCTACTTGTTTCCCGTTGACTAAAACGGTCGTTATAAATGGACTGATGCTGTCTACTGCATGGCGCAACAGGCTGCTGCAATATCGTACGGCGATCCAGTAGTGCAAACAACCAGCACTGTGGTATAAATTTGTTAGATGGTGTCGGACTGAAAACACATATATGTCATCAGAGCTGTGTGGAAACGAACAGGAATTTAATGAATAAAATACAACTATACTATCATGCGCAGAAGCAACATCAATGTCAGCGTACACTTTAAAGTAGGTTTCTCAAAAACACCGCTATGTTATTACGCCTAATACTAAATGTTCTGTTAGGAAAACTAATAAATAATGATAGGAGATAATGATATGATGAAAACGAACATAATTACAACAATTGAACAATGTCACTAAAAATGTACGAATATTATAATATAATAGTGTTGTATATATAAACTAGTATTTTATTTTTAATTGTTCTTAAGTATCGACGAATATGGTCATTAGCATTCTTCAGCATAATAATTAATAATAGTTAGTTGAGGGACACGTTTATGTGAGGCAAGGATTCGTCACTAAATATCCGGGTGGTCACCTATCTGGGAATTAAAGACACCAGTCCATGCTTGGTGCTAACCTCATAACACGTTAGTGACTGAGGATAACCATCAAGCCAAAACACGTAACATAATATTCAATCAAAATGGTTTTTATTATTATAAGTTGCACGATGAAATGTAAAAGATATCATAGAAACAGGAACGCGAGACATGTTATTATGTAATCTACAAGTTGAACTATAAAATATATAGCGATCATTGTACGTACATAAAGATGCAAGTGAATCCAAATTGAAACAGGCTTAGATTGATGATAGAGAAAAGGATCAATGCTCAAATGGATTGTGGTTGGAAACGTTGTTGTCGCTTATATGCAATAATGCGTAAAACACATTTTCGAACATGCTAAAGCGATTCAATAAGGATAATTTGTGCAGGATTCCATAGATAATAGATAGATGATAAGAGAATAATATTAAGTCTTAAGTCACTGCCCATTTATAAATTCGTAAGTGTTTCATACTAAAAAATCAAGACTTCTAAGAAATTTAAAACAAATTGATTTAACATGGGAGGAAAAAAAATTAAATAAGCACTCATTCTATGAATGAATAAAAATATAATTATAAATACCTAGGTATCTAAAGTAATAATTATTAGTTAATAATGTTAAATGAGTATACAAGCGTGTATGGGGTACTGAACACATAGTTATATTGCTTAATATAAATACTTTTTTGAACTGGATAAAATGTAAAAATTATATGATTCATACATTTTCTTTGAAGAAGAAATATATGAAGTAGTGTGCTACGTTTATGTTTAATCACTTATAATACCTTGTTTGAATCTAACTAAAATATTGATGAAAACAATATTATCTTATGGGAAAAATAAATATATTCTACAGTATCTTCCTCTGCGTTTACTTATTTTATTCTAAACTATTAGACAGGACTAGACACTACGAATAAGATTCATAGAAGGAGAGTAGGAGGTCATCTCCACAAAACATATTCAGTACACATGTGACGCAGCGCCATCTGTGATTTAAGAAATATTTTCTCATAATATAATATACTGCCTTTTTTCTATTGTATATATTATCTAAATTAACATTATGATCTCTAAAAATTGAATTTATTTTTATAGAATTGTTCAGGTTTTATTTTTTTAGTAATAACATAGATTAGTAGTAGTTAGAAGATTTAGTTTTATACTAGGTGATATTATATTAGCTTTGCATTGTGTATTTCAGGAAGCGAAACTAGCGCACCAAACGGGCGTTTTCTTGTAACCCGGGGGTTTTAAAGTATTATTTATTAAATGAATAGCTGGTTCAGCCATGTTTCAGCTGTTTTATGAAAAATGTTGTGTATCCTTACATCATATATTATATTATAAGGTATATTGTGCCGAAAATTTGCCATCAGGAGCATGACGGTCACCCGCTTAGTTTCGCTGAGTGTAGTAAAGTATTGCACTAGCAATGATATTGGTTTTTATATTCCTTTCAATTATCTTAATCCTAACAGTTTTCAAAATACTTTGTTTACATGTAAAGTTTAAACCATAAGTGTGTGTACGAGGATGGCAAAATGGGCTGTTGTTCTTCCTATAAACTGAGTATTTTCCCTAATAACGTCAAATTATATTGAGTTTTGAATAAGAAATAATGCATTTTTAAAAATTAAAACAGGACTTAGAAGAATTTGAAGTGTTTTGTGAAAGTTCTAATGTATTTGAAGAAATAATGGCTTATTTCCTATGGAACACAAAACAAATTTACTAACATTTCCCTGTAAGTCCCAGTAAAGTTTTGACATTTATTATAATCTACTACTTAACAATGAGAATGAGACAATATTCACAAATGACAAATCAAAGTAAGCTCAGAAAAAAAAAGAAATTGTCAAAGTTGGTTAAAACATGAAATAAACGTGAAACATATTGAATGACAAAATGTACCAATTTTTTTTATACACAACAAAAACTATTAGTATTAAGATTAACTAGGTAATTAGATACTAGGTATTATTCCTAATTATTAGGTAATTAAAATCACTATTATCATCATAAATTACTACACGTGTAGTAGTTCATGAGCACCACAATATTATCTCTATTCATTATTTTGTGTTGTTATGCTGAAACTGTGTATTATCCTATAAAAAAAACGTAGTTTTTGCTGGTAACAGTCAGATTAAAGTTAAATCGCATGTATACTAACTCCGTAAAATTTTGCGGCCGTGATTTTGTTTGTAGTATCTAGTCCTGTGTACTAGTTCATGGTTTATATGTTAGGTTTATTTTATATTCCGTGGATATCTATGCAATATGCCAATATAATAATCATTATTATACATTTTTATATTTTATAATGTGATATTATATTAAGAAATAATATTTGATATTTAAAAATATTATGTTTTCTATTTATATAAAACTAATTTACTTATAATTTAGGTACGGTAAAATATGTATATTAATACTGCATAGCATGAAAAAAATGACTCATTAAGTTAGAAGTTACTTTCAAAAAAAATTAACTCGTAAAGTAACTTAATTACCAGTAACTAAACTTTAACTTTTTAACTTGTTAATGACCAACCTTGTGTTTTTGTAACCATTGCCTTTAATCTTATAGCCTCAAAAACCGTTTCGATTACAAGCCCTAATCAACAGTTTAATACCATGATCTTACTTGTGTGTCCGTTTACTTCTTTTTCAATGCCTTCTTTTTTCAACAACAATCCGTACAGCTGAGCTTGCGAATATAATCCAACTCCATCATTTATCGTCTGAATAATTTCGTTGGTACTTTTGTGCAGATAGGACTGTAACGGTGTAAAATTACAGTAATTACCTAACAATACACATAATATTGTATGCAATATTATAATAAACGTAATTATGCAATATAATGATACAATTTAGCGGCATTTAGTACGTACAATTTTTTCTCATTAAACTAAACAGTATATACCTACAAATGTTTATAATATTATAAGGAATAGGATTTACATGGCATGTAATAAAATATGTACAACATTAATTTTGTTTACAAAAAGATACAAAAAATATTTACACAGGTAGGTACAAGCCAATATAAAACCCGAAAATTTGACGAGAGTGAGAGAAGCTATTGTACAGTCCCCTACGCGTTTTGCCCGGAAGCATTCAATTGCATTGGTCATTTCTAACCGCTCAGTAAGGAGGATTTTGCATCAAGACTTATTCTTCCACCCGTTCAAGATTATGATGGTCCAAGAGTTGAGTCAACTTGACTATTAAAATCGCGTGAATTGATCACAAAAAATGTTGAACCGGATCCATGTGAGGTCAACAAGGCCGCTATTGGGCAGAAAATAATCCACAGCAAATTCACGAGAGATTTCTTCACTCCCCAAAAGTGACCGTGTGGTGTGCAATTTAAAAATTCAGGGTGATTGGGCCTTATTTTTTTAAGGAGAATGGACAAACGCTCGACGTTACATTTCCATGTTGGACAATTATTTTGAACCTTAATTGGAAAATATAATGGAAGTCACAGATATGGGGGACATCTGGTTCCAATAAGACGGGGCTACGGCACATACTGATCGAGTTTCAATGTCGAAGCTGCCACAGATGTTCCCTACGCACCTCGTAGGCCCGCGCGCTCACCGGACTTAAGCATTTATGATTTTTTCATGTGGGGCTACCTGAAGGAAAAAGTTTTTAAACATCGGCCTCACACCTTAGAAGAACTCAAAGAATGAATAAGGGAGGAAATTGGCGCTATTCCAATCGAAATATGTCAAAATGCGGCAGAAAACTTCAGAAATCGCCTTCATAAATGTATCACTGCAGGCGGCCATCATCATTCTGATGTCATTTTTAAAACTTGATACATAAAACGGCATATTGTACTGAATAACATTAAATAAATATAATTTCTGTAAGTTGCGTAGTTTTTTTTTTAATAGCCTTTCAAAACAGCACCGTCTGTTTCTCCACACTCATATATTAATTTTTAAAATTCAAATTAATTATTCCTTGAAAAATTATGCATAAGCATTTCAACGTTCTAAATACTAAATTTTAAATTATTGTAAATACCTAGGTAATTATTTGCATTATGTTGAACAAAATCTTCAAAAACATGAGAAAAAAATTGTTCTATTTCATCGACAATACCTAATCAAAATTGAGAATATAGCTGACATATGAGAAACAAATTTACTTAGTAAAATATAAAGTAATTTACCTGCACATTTATAATATCTTCCGAATATACCATAGCTTTGGGTACATCCGTCAAACTCTGATAACCACTATAATCGTACTCCAGTTGTTTGAAAGATTGAAATTTGAAATCTCGGGCACCAATATTGTTCACGAAATCCAAGTGTTCTTTAATATAACGACATTATATGATCGGTGACAGATGTTAAATATGTTACAGATAAATAGACATACCCATGCACGAAGAAGATAGTAAATTTTGTAATCGTCCTATCCTCACTTTAATGCCGTCACAGTGGCCTTTTTTTAACATTGCAAATAAATCCAACATCTCTTCAAACTGTGGATCTCTGAATAGTGTAAACAATAAAACAATAATTAAAACCCACAATTTTCAACAACACTCAAACATCAGAGTAAGAATGTTGAATTTAAACTTTGGTGAGTGCTGCATAAGGCTTATTCAATAGTTAAGGTCAAATTCTAAAGCTAAAAAGTTTAATACAAACATCCTCAGAAAATGAATTTGACTTTAGATTTAGGACAAAACAAGAGAATGTATCGATTTTCAATAATGTGATATTTTTGTGGTGGGATTGCTATCACCAGGGCTAGCAGGTCATACATTTGCATGTCTTTTTTCTACCACTTATAAAAAATTGGATTTGGCTAAAATTTATTTTGATTTATTAATGGTTAATTTATGAACTCTAAATTAATTCCAAGCCTACTCGAAGTAGTTTTGCAGAAGTCAATGGATGCTTTCGATTTTAATTGTGATTATATGATTCAGTCGAAGCTCACAGAATAGACATTAATTTCAGATGAGGCAAGTTAACATGCATTCTATAATTATTGTAGCGTTACAAATTATTAGATTATTAACGCACTGTCTATTATTGAATCCATTTCTAAGTCTATGAAAAAAATAATTCCCCTTAAATGCTTTAAAAAAAAAAAAAAAAAACAGTGAATTCATTCGGAAGTACACATAAGCACATTAAATTTGTTCATCAAAGTCCATTATTAATAGGTACACTAGAAAATGTTATCTACATTTTATTATATTCAACTGGTTTATTTATAAAATGAGATATTTATAGTCAACATTTTTACCTCATGTGTTCTTCTCGTATTAACAAGCATATCGTAGGTCTACCAGAAAGCCGCCAAAATCTGCTGACAAATTTCAATTCAGTTTTAATGTCATCGATCAACAGTGACATGTCTCGATAAAGATAGAACTCAGATACTTCAAATATAAGTGGATAACATAGAACAGTCATTCCGCAAACTCTGTACATCTAAAAACACAGATCAATAATGAAATTATGAAAAAAAACATCAGACGGACCGAACATTACTTTACTAGTCCCAAGCGCTCCAATAGGCCTTAAAGGTCTTCCTGTCAATTTCAATTTTTCGTTTATGCCCAAATTCGTATACACCTACCCAGTGTAAAAAACAATTAGGTCTTTGTCATTGGAAGAAAAAAAAATGAAACAATTATAGAAAGTACAATACGTGTCGTACTTTCATCAGCTCAGTGGATGACCAGATTTGGACGGGTTCGACTTCATGAGGTGTTTGCGTTTGGATTCCGTACGTAGCCATCATCGCTTGCAATCGCATGGATTCCGCTATGAGAACTACTTGAACCACTAAATCAGTAGCAGTCCCCTGTAACATACAAAATAAAATCACAAACGCAGTCAATTATCGGATAAATTAAACAAGTTGATCACAGAAAACATTTAAGGCATTAGTATATTAATATGTAGAAAAAATGTGAATAAAAAAAATAATATATTTATCGATAATACGATAATGTATCGGTTAAGTTAGGTATCCATAAATTAGGTCTATATTCAATTCATATTTTAATGAACGAATCATGTATAATTTTTATACAAAAACTTAAATTAAAAAATATGCATAATGTACATCACAAAGATATGACGTATTTAAATCTAATTGTCAGACAATTATTATATATTATTTATACATATAGGCGTTAATATATATACAATATATTAAAGATTATTATAAAATATAAGAATATTTACAATACTGTGCGAAATATTTTACAGCAATAGTGCAATAGTGCAGCCAGCAGTAAAAAATTGACGAAATAAGTTCAACCAAAGCGTGTTGATAATACAAAAAATTAGGCATACGCAGTCATTAATTCAAGTTATGACACAGACTCATGGTCTCCTGTAAAAATTTAATGAACCATTAATCTAAAAAAGTTTTATAAAAAGTTAATTGGGCCATTTGTAAACATTATTTGTATTTTTTAAACAGATATTATTTAATATAGTACACCTTAAACAATTAATATTTCTATTATTTCTATATCGTTCAAAATTCTAGAAGTGACTACGATTGGGAAATGGGACATTTCCGAGGTATATGTATAGGTATATGCACTGGCGTTATAACTTATAAATAATAATAACTACTATGTACTATATATGTTTACTCTACGCATTACATCTAGATCAATCACAAGGACTTGACCTTTATTTTAATATCAATGTAAAAAAAATACAAATAACATAATTGTATACCTAATTTATACTTCGAAATCAGCACTAAAAAAGATTTGTAGGAAAATAGACTTCATGACATAAACATAAGCCACTGAAATTTCAGGCGATTGCCAACTCTCCAAGTTATAATGATGCGCAAGCTTTCTAGGGTGTCGGCGAGGTCCGTTTCGCCCCAAATCGACCTTCCAGATATCCATTTTGACCAAAAACATTTCTGTCATTTTAAAATTAAGTTGGCAATGGCTATTAAATAACATGTTTGTTAAGTTATAACAAAAGTTCTTAAAAAATGCATATTTTAATAATTATTATTATAAATACATATGGAAATATATAATATAATAAATAGCCTGTAAAAAGAAATCACAAGACACAAATTATAAATTTTTAAAATTTCTACATAATATGCTTTTTATAAACGTATAACTTGTAATATTGTAGTTATGATACAAATTTTCAATTATTGTCTATTAATAACACGAGAAGGTGAAACGCAACATTTACTATACTAGATTCATAGTTTTCGTGATCACATACTAGCTTTTGATACTAAATTGATGACACAATTGTTAACTATTTTGAAATAGTTTTCACATTCATAAAACTAAAGTTTAATTACCATAGTCACCGCAGATTTTTTAATGATTTTGAAAAGTTCTTAATAGTCAATAATAATTGGAAATCTGTATTATTACTATGTAAGTTTAATTTAATGTCAATTTTTTAAAAGCCTTTGCGATAACTTTAAACATTTAATAATTTAATAACCATTCTCAACTTAATTTTAATATGACTAACGTCTTTGGTAGAAACAGGTATCAGAGTGAAACGAAAAAAGTCATCAAAGTCGAAAAATTGGAAACGGGTTCTACCCACTAAAGTTTATGTAACCATCATAGCACATTGTAACTATATCATTATAATCTGATATAAATATTAATATGAACACATTTTTAAAAACTAAAGGTGTTTATTTTTTGGTGATCTTTATCATCAATAATTGTTGCGAGATAATTTTAAAACAACTAATGAAAGTTGATATATGTCCTTCAGATAAACATCGAATTGACTTAAAAAAGTTTATCACAAGGAGAGTTTACTACCGCCCAATACCGTATTACATGTGCAACGGAAGACGGGAAGATCGTGTTAGTTTCTAATAAGTTCAATAATGAACAATAAGAGATACACATCAAAATCATCACATCATGCTTTTGTCAAAATATTGGTTTTACTTACAGAACTGTGCCTTGTCTGGTTCGTTCATAAAAACATGTGAAACAAAATAAATATTAAATAACAACTATTGATAAGTTATTGTTTTCGTAATTATTTTCATAAATGTACGCCATATTAAAACCATGGTATACATAATACTATTGACTTAGTGGCGTAGCCAGAATAATATAATTGGAAAAGGGGGTTGGGGTGAATACCAACCCCCTCCTGGCTACGACACTGATAATTATGAAATTTTTGGTGAAACGAATTAACGGTGCACATAATATAATACATAAATTATGTAGCTTGTATTCCTCACCTGGAATGCGGAATAACGTCCAGGCCGTTTGGGCCTGTTGTAAGATGGCAAATATCGACGAATCGGGTCCAGTTCGTTTATGTGCAACAGATTTGAAGTGAGCAGCTGAGCGATAATGTATAATGCTTGGTTCCATAAGAACAACGGTGGGTCCTGGGTTTCTTCGTATTCAGGACCGGCCGATCTCAGCTGACTGCCCGGGTCCGCCCTTTCGTATTCCACGTTCTCCTTAGTGATGTAATAGAACATTGGTACGTACGGATCTGAAATATATTTCAAAAGGGTAACAATGAAGTAGGTAGTAAATAGTTTACTACTTTACTAGTTGGTAAATTCAAAGTGATTGCAATTTAAATTTCATAAACACTCAAACCTCAAAATGATCTCTTTTGTTTATTCAAAGTTCAAAATTTATTATAAAAAAATGAATTAAGTTTATATGTTTTTGTATTGGCTAACTAATGATCGGTGATTGAGTTTAAATTCTTACTATTTTTTCAATTGTCTACAGGGTGATTTTTTAAGCATGCTCGCCCCATTTTTATGCTTAAATTATGCATATATTCAAATTTTGATTTTTGGAATATTTAAGTGTAGTTAAAGGCGATATTTTTGAGTACTTAGATTTTTCACAACTTTTAAGGAGTATCCTGTAGCGATACCAACTTTGGTTTTTCAAATGACAACCTATATATTTTAAAGCAAAATGTGATTCAGATAATTTTTCTGAAAATTTTGACATATTGCAATCAAAATTCGAACGAAAACTTCCAGAGTTATTCTACTTGAAATACTAAGGAATAAGGATAAAAGTCTAATACTTAAATGCCTACGTTGTAAATGGATACACGTACATATTTCGCATTTGTGCTATTGTACACTATTGTTCGGTATTTTATTATAAGTAGGTATACCTATGCTATACAAATATTAACGTTGCCTATAAGGTATAGGTAACATGGATAAAATAAAAAGGATATTATTTTATTCATATTTTCTTTTCTTTTGAAAATTGTCAGATGCAATATTTGGCCATTTAGTAATAAGTAGTGATTATTAACAAATATTTTATTTTTATATTGTATACCGAATTATAATTATCGTATCCATTTACAACGTAGGCATTTAAGTATTAGACTTTTATCCTTATTCCTTAGTATTTCAAGTAGAATAACTCTGGAAGTTTTCGTTCGAATTTTGATAATATGTCAAAATTTTCAGAAAAATTATCTGAATCACATTTTGCTTTAAAACATATAGGTTGTCATTTGAAAAACCAAAGTTGGTATCGCTACAGGATACTCCTTAAAAGTTATAAAAAATCTAAGTACTCAAAAATATCACCTTTAACTACACTTAAATATTCCAAAAATCAAAATTTGAATATATGCATAATTTAAGCATCAAAATGGGGCGAGCATGCTTAAAAAATCACCCTGTATATTCCCGGTGTTTTAGTTACATACGTATGACTTACCGCAAGGCATAGAGCATAGAGTGACCAATAAAGAGAGCATACCTTGGATAGTTAATATTAATTACTTCCTATGAACTAAATTAAACGTCGCGGAGTTATTAATTTTATCAAAGTCAATAGCTTTCCTTCTATTTCTATTAAAGTCATGTTAGGTATTTAGATGGAAATAAATAAAATGGACATTATGGTACAAAAGTGAAACACACACACGCACAAGATGATTTTCTGCAATATTATCTTGATGGATCCATTGTCACCATTGATATTGATATTAGTGGACGTAATGCCACATTTAGACATTTTGTGCCTCAAAATAATAATAATTGACATCCCCGTAAAGGACTCAGAGAGACAAATCTTCATGAACCTTTTAGATTTTGAGCAAAGAAAATAATATTTGTTTTACAGCAATGTATACTAGTTTTAAAAATATTGTTTAATAATTTTGCTGACGTTGAATTGAGTCCCAAATATTGAATTGAGTCCCGCAAATATTTTTGGGTTATCGGAGTTGAGTCCCTCAAAAAAATATGTGTTTGCTTAAACTATTTTTTTTTTATAATAATAGTTATGTACCATAAAACAATTTTTTCTAAAATAATAATAGCATATGAATCTTTATAAAAACCGTGATTCGTAAAAATTTGAGTAAAAAATTTAGGACAGCTCTTAAACGTCCCGTCAATATATATTATATCCTTTACATCACACAAAACATCTAAATTTATTTTTGTTGAAAAACCTACTATCGAATTTCCGAAATCATTCAAAAATATAAAGTTTTCATCTTTATTTGTCATAATATTCATCGATTTCTATTTTTCAAACTCCATTTTTCACAGGTAATAATTTAACGTAAGGTTATTTAAAAGTAAATATTGTGTGTTCACGAATTATTCGACACGACTGATTGTGAATATCCGTTGTCGTTGCATATCCGATACTACACTATAATATGATGTACGAAGTTCAAGGTCGTCACCGGTAGGTACTTCTAACATTTTATCTATATGGACTCAATTCAAAGATATTAAGATAATAAGCTGGACTCAATTCAATATCACCGAATAATTTAATGAACCCACTCAAGCTCCGCAAGATACAATTAAATATATGCCACTTAGGTATGCAATGTTTTTAATTCATCATGTTATGTTGTATTATATAGGAATATCAACATAAAAACAACATTTACTAAAACGTCTAAAACCATATAAGTAGGCAAATTAATATTATTAGTTTTTTAACATACGTATTTTTATAAAATCATTTATTTATTATCTAATGTTTTGTACGATATTGATATACACTTAACAATTTTTTTTTCCGGTGATTATTAAAATAATATCAATAATATTGTAACTCACAAATAATAAGTTATTTATTATTATAAATAACGTATATCTGTTCAGCCACAATAAAATTTGTTAAAAGGATTAAGGAATTTATTAGGTATATTAATAATTATCAATCACTGATAGCTATAAATACGCTATTATTTAGTAAGTTAAATTTTGAACAACAGGATAAATTATAATATATAATAATTTAATAGAAATATTTTCAATTTTGAAAGTTCTAATAATTCACTTATGGACAAATTACCGATCATAATATTTCATAGTACCCCCCAAAATACGGCTACCTGTAACTGTTATAGTCTGCGATCCCCTAAAAGTGACCCTAAGTGACCCTAACTTTGATATCGATATACCTGGAGTCGTTTACATGGTCGTTAATATTATAAGCCCATGGAATTTCTATGTTGTCTACTCGATTACTAATGTATTAATGTATAATAATATAATATTAACACAGACCACCAAAACTGTCGATGGTCATGACGTCTTTCAGTAGCATTTTGTACTCCTCGACCTGTTGTGGTAAGTTTTTGAACACTCCGTCGATTATCATGTATAGATAAAATAATGGCCATTCGTTCTCTATATTTTCGAAATCCTATGACACGGAATAATAATATGACTTAAGGCCGTTCTTACAATGTCCGATTAAGTGTCGGTTAAGACTAACCGGTAGAATTCTATCGGTTAACTCATGATAAATTCTTCCGGTTAGTGTTATCAGGCACTAACCGAGCATTGTAAGAATGGCCCTAAATGCAATTTCATTAAACACATCCCTAAAGTAAAACGTAGATTCATCCATCAACACTGACCTTGGATTCCCCAACGTTATAGAACTTTCTATTTTTATCCTCAATGACACATTTGTAACCATCCCTCTTAAACCGCTTGAATCCGTAACGGCCTTTGAGTTTTTTCACAATGTTTGACTTGGTATATAAAACCAGTACATCTTCATGAGTGGCAAAGGCGGGGTAGGACACGGTCGATATCAATGCCGAATCGACAGCCTAAAAAGTAATATAAATCAGTAATATAAGTAAATGGTAATCACGGTAGAGATGACTATATATTTAAACAAATAAAAAACATGAAATCTATTTAACAGACCCAAGAGCTGTCATAAAAATATAATCAATGTTTTTATTTTTCAGATTTTAATTTTCTTGGGTCAATTGCCAACTTTAACTCCATTTGAACCAAGTTTTGGATATTAGCTATATCACAATTTATGTTTAAATTCTATGTTCTGTTAAATATTGTTGGAGGGAAAAAATAGATTATAAAAATTACACGAGAAATTACTACTAACTATAGTTACTAGATCCTAATCTTATAGTTTTTACTACAAAAGTAAATTATTAAGTTTTAAGTGATTTGAATATTTTTATCATAATATAATACTTTTGTTTTTATTAAACAAAATGAGTGTAACATATATTTTATGACACAATGGAATTTAGACAGAATACATCATCTGTTTTGTTTAACCAGTCCACAAATATCGTATAACTGGTTTTTGAATAATTTCAATTAAAAGCCGAAAATTGCCCTATTCATTTTAAGTTATTAAATGAAATATTGAGTATTCATTTTTATGCCAAAAAATTGATTTATTGGATATAATAAACTATCATAATTTGTATATTTATACGATATATATATATATATATATTGTAGCATTGTTGTTTGAAGGGTGCAATAAACAGCATTTACTCACTTTTGAACTAGATTCTCGAGGCAATAAGGTTTCGAATATACTTCTGTTCCTGTTGTGTGCGTCGATATCTACGTATATTACAGACCAAGAAGCTCCTTTGTCACCAAAAAGATTGCAGCCGTTAATAGATTCCAATGCACTTTTGGCCATGCCAATAGAACTAAAAAAATTATTATAATGTAAACTTTATTCTAAATGTAAAAAACTATTTATAATTTTCGTGATTCTATTGTGAAAGGTAATTCTTACAGAGTTAATTACTTCTGTGTTAAAATACAATTTTATTTTACGTGTACCAATATAGAAGGAAAAACCACTAAAGACCTCAAGACAGTCAATATTTCACATAAAAAAACAAAAAGTATTAATTCAATCATAACGTTTTTCTTGTATTTTCTATTATTCTCATTATTTTTATTATTTTCTATGAATCGATAAAAATGGAAAGAACAAAAATAAAATAAAATGGTTCCCTGATTCTGAGATACTTGAACGAGAAGAACCGTAAGGACTTTTGCTGCATTTTTCTTAGGTTTCATTCAAGACGCTATTGGTTGGGGCTTGAGAGTAAATAAAATAATATTATTGAACCATATTAACAATTAAAAAGTAGCTAACATAAATATATAAAGTTTGGAGCATGTTTATTATTAAATTCAGTACAATTTTGATTAATTTTTACTATTTTGTTAATATGACTATTAAATTTTAGTTTAATAGGTGTGCAAAAATACCAAGATGTTTAATAGACTATATAGTCAGTCTTAATATTTTATGAATGACCGATAATTAAAAATATCAGACGGATCAGAGAAAATAATTTAAGAATTTAATTCAAACACAGGAACAGTAAAGGTAAAAAAATAATAAATTTACAGTTTTAATAATACGTTTAAGTATTTATCTACTAATAGGAGTCCCAGCTAAAAAAACATTCTATGATAGTGGTCGACGTGCAGGTAATATGGTCAATATTTTTATTGACTAACGAGGAACATACAATAATATATATAAGTTGGCAGACAAGTAAACCACCTAATACAAAAACCTCAAACAGAAATAACCGGCGCATCCGAGTTGGGTCCGGAGTAGTAGGGGCTAATCGCAGGTACTATACTAATTGGGTCCGAGATTTCTAAAGGTACTATACTAGTTGGGTCCCGGATTTTATAGGTACTATACTAGTTGGGTCCCGAATTATTTTAGGTATTCCACTAGTTCCTGAATATTTTTTGGTAAGTACTACACTATACTAACATTTTCATTCCCATTTTGACAGATTGTCTATAATCTATTTAGACTACAAATATTAAAAATGTTAAAAACCATGTATAAAAATACATATTATTTAATTTAAATATAGCCATACTCGTATAATAGATATAATAGGTATATGAAGAATTGTATAATTTTTAATATTTTTTCACTTACACCTATATAGCTATATTTATATTATATAATATGTATTTTTATACTTGGTTTTTAACATTTTTAATATTTTTATCAACACAAAAGTGATTTATTTTTTATAAAATTATAATGTCTTATATTTTAATGGAAAAGAAACAAAACAAAAAAAAAACTGTAAAAGACATTTTTAACCATACCTATGGTCTAAATAGATTATATACAGTCCTAAGTCTGTTAAAATGGGAAGGAAAATGATAGTATAGTTTAGTACTTACCAAAAAATATTCAAGAACTAACGTTGTAGCTAAAACAATTCAGGACCCAACTAGTGTAGTAACTATAAAAATCCGGGACCGAACTAGTATAGTACCTATAAAAATCCGGGACCCAACTAGTGTAGTTCCTAAAATAATTTTGGACCCAACTAGTGTAGCAATTTTAAATTTGGAACCCAACTCAGATGCAGCCGAAATAACATACCATTTCCCCAAGGACACCTACTGCTAAAAACCTAACCAACCACACTTACTATTAAATTTCTACTTACAGAAGACTAATAAGTAATTTAAACAGAAATCAAGTTAAAATAAGTCAAACTCAAATGTCACCGTAGATAAGAACGATACGATTCCGTCTCATTCGTCGTCTTCTAATACTACCTCCGTCGAAATCAACGCTCTCCAAAAATTACTGCCGAAGCTAAATCACCACAATAACTCCTCGACTTCTGATAACAAAAACGTAATTGTTTTAATGACGACGACAACATCCTATCTAACTCAGTAAATAACCCCAAACAACTTTCGTGTTTTATTACAACCATGACAAACGAAAAAACTCAATCTAGGGAATAGACAATTATCTTTAACTCCATAATAGGTGTCCGGCATTTAAAACAAATACCAGCAATAGGAAATTTGATCTCTGCATGTAGCACATTAAGGATGTCAAATAACCGTTGCTGCATATTTTTCTCAATCAAAGAGTCTTCAAAAAACTTCTACAAAAATCCAAAACAATCTCAAAAACGAACACACAATTCTAATTTGTAGATTGATTAACGCAACAAAAAAAAATTACAATTTCACACAACCCATCCTTACCTTATCATGTAGTTTTTAATGCATTATTATAATAGACATAACCTCATAAGATCGATAAGTATAATGGGCAAAAGATAGGTGTGTTTTGACTAAGATAACTGTCCACTATGAATCCCCTTATTAATTTACTTTCATTATTTTTGAGTTGTGTTTTATCATTTTGTATTTCGGAATTTTGGTTTTGAATTCGCTGATTACATATTATGTAGAACATATAATTCTTAAATAAAACTGAATTAATATGTTCCATTTTCAAGTTAAGGTCTTAGGGCCGGTATTTCAATATCTACTTAAGCTTCAGCTTAAGGCTAAGTGAAGCTTAATTATGATTTTCGGTATTTCAATCTATGTTTAAGAGATAAGCTCCACTTAGCATCGGTTTATCTTAAGGAATGCTCTGGGTACGGTTTAACGAGTATATCCTAAATAATTATTCAATAGTTATCAATTACACATGCCATATCAATATTGCATTTATGAAGTTATTTATTAATATATTGTTTTAGCTTATAAAATATATTTATTTAATTATTATATATGGATACTTCATCATCAAGTTCAAGTGATGATGAATGTGTAGTTGAATTTGTAAGTAAACTTGGAAGGCCAAGAAAACCTAGAATTTTTCGTAAACGTGCAGATCATTTTATTGAATGGGATGAAAATGAATTTTATAACAGATTTCGTTTAAGTAAACGATGTGTTAATATTGTACTGGATCTTATAGCATTTAAAATTGAATCTCCCACGAATCGGTAAGAAAAATTAAATATTAAAAAAATAATACAATTGATTGGAAATCTTTATTTAGAAATCATGCAGTAACATCGTCGCAAATGATTTTATTCACAATTCGTTTCCTTGCGTCTGGTTGTATGTTAATCACTGCAGGAGATTTTGCAGGAATTCATAAAACAACTGCTGGAAAATATATTTGGAAAGTTTTACAGGCAATAGCTCAATTGAAAAAAAAGTTTTTAATGTTTTCTAATGATCCAGTAGTTCTTCAAAGTATTAAAAAAATTTTTTATTCTATTGCGAAATTCCCAAAAGTTGTTGGTGCATTGGATTGTACACATGTAAAGATACAATCACCTGGTAACATTTTAATGAATAATATAAATAATATTAATGCTTAAATTATTAAAAATACATTTATATAACAGGGGGATCAAATGCAGAGGTATATAGAAACAGAAAGCAGTTTTTTTCATTAAATGTACAGGCAATTTGTGATTCAAATTTAAAATTTCTTGACGTAGTTTCGCTGTGGCAGGGGTCAGCCCATGATTCCCAAATTTTTCAACATTCAAAAATATGCTCACGTTTTGAGAATGGAGAATTTAGGGATAGTATTCTCATGGCAGATAGTGGATATCCTCTCAACAAATATAGCATTACACCACTGTTGAATGTGGAAACTCCAGCAGAAAACTTGTTTAATGAATCACAAATCAGATCAAGAAATCTTATAGAAAGAACGTTTGGTGTGTGGAAAAGAAGATTCCCAATTTTATCTACAGGGATTAGATTAAATATAAGGAAAGCGCAATGTTTAATTATGGTCACAGCTATTTTACATGATATTGCAACAATAGAAAAAGAACAAGTACTACCTCCATTACCAGTAGAAATTGAAGAAGCCATTAATTTTGTAAATAATGTTCCACATAACCTGGCAAATAACCGTATTAATAATGTTAATAATAATAACATTAGAGATCCATATATACGTTACTTTGAAAATTTATTGTAAATATTACAATAACACAAGTCAAAACTAATACAAGTAAACAAAGTAAAATATTAAAATATATAATAATAATAATAATACATTTTAAATAATAATTAACAAAAATTTAAAATTAGGTATCACATGAGTAATTAAATTTGTATAAATAATAATATTTTAATAAACATATAAATAGGTAGTAAGTATTGTAATAGCACTAAAAAAAAATTTTAAAAATATATGTATAGTACAAATTATTTGTAAGTTAGCAATAATTTGCTACCTATTTAATTACTATAAAATATTAAAATATATAATAATAATAAACTTCAAAGACTAAACATTAATAACAATCACATAATTAAATTAATTTACCTATCACAGCTGTGTCATATACTTTTTTCTTTTTGGTATTAAATTTATTTATTCAATATTTGATTTAAATTATTCATTTTTATTTACTTAGCTAATATTTTAATAATAACAACATAAACTATTTAATTAACAATATATATATAATGTATTAAAAACAAAATAACTAGAAACTTTTAAACTTTTTACTTTGTATTATTTTAATACATTTGTTAATATATAAAATATGAAATAAAGCCAAATTAACCTAACATAACTTAATTTATTGATTCTAATATTCTTTTTTTAATTTGTAGCTCAACTTGCAGTATTTCTATTTCAATAGCATGTTTTTCTTTCATTTGCTAAATTTCTAGCTGAATTTTGGCTTTATTTAGAGAGGCAATACCTAATTTTTCATCTGCAAGGTTGCACCATTTTTTATTTGTGGTTGTACCAGTATACTTTTTGGTTTTTCATTAATAGTATCATGGTCCTATAAAAAATAGATAATTAATAATAAAATGTGATATTATAATATGATATCTATATAAAAATGTGTACTGTACCTAACTTATTAAAATAACAGTACATTTTTTTGTTGAGTTTTTAAATTTTTAAGATTTTAAAATATTTTTATTATAATATACTTAATCAAATACAGATTGTAAGTACCTATACCTTAAAAACATTAAACCACAAACATTCTGTACTTACTACTTAGGTATTATATTAAGTTATGTCTTATTATATTAGTAAAACAATTATAAAGGCTTAATTACCTGTGAAAGATCTGAAGATGCAGGTATATTTATGATTAATGGTTCAGATACTTTAGTTTTCAATAACGCTGGAGAATAATCGTTCCGATTTTGCTTTCCAGGATAACTTGACATTGAATCAAAAACTGTTTCTGAAGTTGACTGTTTGTTAATAACATTTTCATTTTCCTTATCATTATCATTACCATTGTCTTAAAAATATATATATTTAAAATATAATATGTCTATTAAATGTAAGCATTAAAGCATACAATATAACTAACCAGATTCATCAGTTAAATCGCAATCTAATTCTGCATCATTTCCGGTTGCTTGAATATTAATAAGGTCAAGAGTTTCTATTTCAGACTATAAATGATAGAATTTTTGGCTGGTCCACCTCCAGTCCCTTTTAAATATGATTTTTCAGAAGTCACTTTTTGTTTCAGTTTTTTTTAAATTTTCCCATTTCTTTTTCAAAATATTTACAGGACGGTGTTCAAGTGATCTATTGATGCTATTGAATTCATTAGCTAAGTCGTCCCAACTTGATTGCTTCTGTTTCCAAGTCAATGAATCAGATTTCTTACACTCAATTTTATTCCATCGTTTATGTACTAATGTTTGTAAAAGCTCTACTTCATCAACAGTAAAATTTGCACTTCTTTTGGCCATTTTAAGTAACAAACTAAAAATCTATTATGATTAAATATTTAATAAATTTAATTCTTTACAATTTTTAACTTCCTTTTTATTCACTAAATTAAATTTTATTATAAGTCAATAGGTATTTTTTATAAGTATAAGTATAATACCATTAATACCAAAGGTGGGACGTGGGTACGGGCTACAACTAAATAAGGAAAAATTGAAAATTGAAACTTCAATTAATGAGTTAATACGATGATAAGTGATAACAATGATAACATGCTAATTTGTCATGGAACAATATACAATGTATAGTTTTTTTGAAGCTTAGCTAAGTGTAAGATTGAAATGAATTGAACTACATGTTTACCTTTAAGGTTCACCTTAATCGTGGATTTTGGTTTAACTTAAGCCTAGGATAAACCACTATTGAAATACCGGCCCTTAGTGTTACCTGCACGTGTTATATTTACGTCAGATTTTTGTCAACTCAATAAAATAACTGATTAAGTCATAATAATTTTAATTAGAAATGATATACAGAATACAAACCTTGCATGAATTTCAGGTGTATTGTCGTTATACGAACTACCTCGTTCCCACATTGCATAATCTGGCGTTCTGTACGCACGTTCTATATAGTATACTAAATTTTGCACAAATGCAACTTCGTCTTTCGTATAAATTATTTGCAACCCTGATGTAGTCATTTGGACCAAGTATATGAGATACAACGATACAGCATCAATCTGTATAAAAATTAGCAATTTAAATTGTACAATATAGATGGCTAGGTAAATTTCAAGTTTCCCATATTATACATAAACATAAACATAATATAATATGTGTACCTATTTATAATATACAATGTATATCTACTATACAAGGTTAATGTTATGTTCTAAAATCTATTTAATTATTCACGTTTCTATACAAATGTAAATAAAAACAGTATTTAATTCAAAGCTTGATCAACTGCATTTATGATTTTATTATTTCAGATTCAGAAGGTTAAAATTGAATGGTAAATCAAATTACAACATAATTATAATGATCAATATATTTGGTATATATCATAATATTTACTAAACATTTGTTTTACTTAATTTAATTTATCCATGATATACAGCATCGGTTAACTTATCAAATCATCTGATGAATCGAATCGTGAAAAAAATACAATAATACTAGCATATTACCTACATAATATTATGTACCTACCTGAACTTTTAAAATATGCTATTTTCAATCGTCATAAATAAATTGTAATTAGAAAAATGTATTAACCTAGAATCTGCAACAGTGTTCGCCTAACCTTTTTACTACAATTTATTATCATACCAAAATGGTAAAATGTAAAATATTATTAGATTCATCGTGTTTACTGTACAATTTCTATCGAATTATTATCATCAAATAATTAAAAATATACCTAAGAAATTAATAAATGCAACTCACGCACCATCCGTTATAATTAATATACATTAAAAATCTATATTCTGTATATATGCATTATTACCCAATACCATACAACAATATGCATTAATAATGTATTATTTATTTAAAATATGTTGTAGGTACTCAAGCTGGCCCCCCTGATGCAAAATTTCCGATGACACTACTTCAGGTCGCAGGTGTAAATAGAAGCAATGATTCTTATAAATACGATAATGAATAAATTATGATACATTAAATCTTTATGTTATTCTGATGAATTAAAAAAAGGAAATTAATAATTGTATACACATTTACAAACATTATCTTACGTCACTAGAGAGTTAATAGTTCTTCATAAATTTAAATATGAATTTAAATTAACAAGGTCCAATTTTCTCTAGGTACCTGTAAATGAGGATATCCGTCACCTGAGTGAACAATATCACCATTTGCTAAATCAAATTTTGAGTGTAATGCAAATTTATTGCATTGATGTTTTTTGAAACATTCTATCAGATCCGCTTGTCTGATCCAGCACGCCAATATTCCTCTCATGCATTTCACCGCAGACTGACCCAACTCATAAGATTTCCCTCTGTCATCGTCTATTCGCCTGTATATATGTACAAATAAAAAATACATCAAATTGACAGTACCTTATATTAGCCCCAATTATTTTAATGAAAAAATGTATTGGTCTAAATACTTGACGTAATTTTATTTTTATACGTTCAATGCAGCCATAATATATTAAGTTAGGTAGTTAGGTTAGGTTACTAAATATAAATTAACTAAACATAATTACTTATTAGTTTATTACCAAACATGATGATTGATAATATACACCAATTATGAAAATATTTTGCTTCATGATACATCTTAAATAAAATATTGGATAAATATATTACCTATACGCTTGAAATAAACTCCAAATTGCAGCAGCACAATAAACGCTATCTCTTACGCTGGCCACTTTTTCGTCATCCGATAATACTGGAAATAGACCAGTTATTGCACTTTGATATCTCAAAAGTTGCCTCTTCACTGAAAATTAAATAATTTTATCTTATTATTATTTATGTATTTTAAATGCCACTGAATGTGAGCAGTCCTTAAAAGGGTGAATAATGAGCTTAAATAAATATAGAATATAGATACTATATCAATGTAATTATAACGAAAAACTGAATATTTAATAAACTGTTATAAATTATTGGCATATTAGAATATATTATGTAAAATTTCTTTTATTTACCTAAAGTTTTTACTATCATTATGTTTTAGTATTTATAATTTATAATTATATTATTATTATTATTATTTTAAAACATTTTAGCATACCTACGTGCATTATTATTATTTAGTATACCTATAAGATTTAGTCTTCAAAAATGTTAGACTGATATTAAGCTATTTTTGTTAAAAACCTGTTTACACCATTTAACATGGTACGTATTAAGTTAGATTTTCAGCTGTATTGATTTTACAATCGTTTTTAGGGTTTAATATTTAATTTTTTTTTTATGATGACTGAGGGACAACAATGCAAAACATTTGCCACAATTGCCATAACTATATATAACAATGAAGTTATACCTAGGTAAATAAATTTTGATAATAAAAACAATAGAAAATCGAATAGAAAGGTATGATTTTTCCAATACGTACATACTATTTCTCGTGGTAAATTGATCTTGAATCGTGTCAAAAGAAATATTTCAAAATTTCATCGAAAAACAATATTTTACATGCTATTTATTTTAGTAATGATTGAACAAATTAAGCAAAACGTAATATTTCCAAGTGTTAACAATGTAGATGAAATTTAAATTATTTACCTAGTATAAAGTAGTATTTCATTATTTAACGGAGATTAATTTGAGATTCTGTAATAATATTTTATTTACTAGATGGTGCAACTGATGAAATTCGGTTTTTGTTTTGGTGTTGAATGCATTAGAAATCTTTCTCCAAGAGCTTGCATCATGTAATAACCAAGGTTGTTTCTGGGGGTGGTCCAGGGTGCCTGGGCCGACCCCCCCCCCCGAAATTTCCTTAATATTTTACCTTCTTTATTATATTTAAAATAATTATTTATTTTTAATACCAACTTGAAATATTTTCTGTCAAAAATGACTTAAGCTCCAATTAAATTTACCATTGACTATTTTTAGTTTTATATCATAATATTATCTCATGAAAATATTATTATAGTGTCTAATAATAATAATCACAGACTTCTATACTCGCGCGTATTATATAGAAATTTGACGTCTATATTAATAATAGATTGTTTATTATTGATGGACAACGACCGCTGTCGATGCCGGTCGGGGGTCAGCGACGATTAACAACAGTACTTAACGACAGTATTTAATTTGTGTAAATTATAAATATATTATTATTTATCATACCATTTTGTCATCTGCAAGTCTATGAAAAACATGTCAAATCATTTTCTAAATTCAATATTTATAAATATTATTTATCATAATGAGTAAACGAGAAACAAAAATGTACTATCAAATTATTTTTCTAAACTTCCAAAGGTACGTTCTACGTTATATTATTTCATTATATTTTATGAATATTAATAATTTAACTATACCAAGTTTTTTTTCCAAACATTTATTGTATAAAAGGTTTTTTTTCTATTTTCAAAGCGGGCCAAGTTGGAGTAGGTCAAAATTTGGATTTATGCATAATTCGTGCAAAAAAAAAAAATAATTAATTAAATGTATTAAATAAATATATAGTACGAATTCTTTGAAGTTTTGCCATCATGTTCTAAACATGATTCTATTTGTCTCAAAAATGCAGTCAAAGTTGCCGCCTTGATTGAGTCCTCACTTAAAGTATCACATACTGTCTTTTTTGGTTTTTAAGTCCTGAAGATTGACAGATGGATCTGCATAAACCGCAATCTTCAAATATCCCCATAAAAAAATCCAATGGCGATAAACCTAGACATGTGATATTTTAAGTGAGGACCAAATATCAAGGTGACAACTTCGACTGAATTTTTGAGACAACTGGAATCATGTTTAGAATATTATGGCAAAAACTTTGAACAAGTCATACGATAAATTTTATTTTTTATTATAATATTAATATTACTATTATTATTATCACTATTTTTTGGCAAATTTAATTAATACAGTTGACGAAATATCATACACTAAAAATATTGTTTAATTATTCACACTTATTTTATTATTTCCAGTGGTTATAATTGAAAACATCATTAAACACGAGTTATGCATTAATGCAAATTTTGACCTACTATAATTTGGACAGTTTTTAAAATAGAAAAAAATTTTTTATACAATTAATTTAAAAAAGAAATACTCTATCCTAATCTGCAGAAAATAATTTGGGATGCCATCTAAAAAAGTAAGTTGTATTGCGCATGTGAGTACCGAGAGAGCTAAAAATTTGAAATCGGTCTGAAAATATGTACTCCCTATCATATCCCGAAAACCCCATTTAAATACAAGGTCACCCAGCTGAGATATTCAGTGGTAGCTAATATCGTGATCACACTGCAATATACCGGTGTAGGTGCCAAAACTTTAATATTATTATAACAAAATATTATGGTATATTTCTATGAGTCGATATCAATGTCTTCGAATAATTTAACAGTTTATCTTTAGTTTTATCTTCCATTTTCATTAATATAGATGAGATTTCAAGTAGTTTTATAGGTATGGACGGCATATCTGTTGTAATTAGATTTACGCACTGTCAAACTGAAAGGTGTTGTGACGTTAAAATGGAATTTGATTTAATTACTTTTTTTTCATATACCTATATTATGAATTGTAATATGAGTCATTTGTTTGCTAATTTGAAAAAATTATGCCTGCCCCTGAATAACGCTTTAAACAAACTGCTGTTTTCATAATCTTCGTGTAGTGAGGATGTATAAAATAATGAGTTTTTACAATTTCTTCTCATCATCACTTTTATTGAATAGCATTTAATAATCCATAAGCTGCCACTAACCTTTGACTTAATACACCATGATCAGCTATATTAAATATATACCTACCTATATATATATATATATATATATATATATATATATATATCATATAATTACCTTTATTATAGATATTACCGCCACCGTATAAAAACCGTAACAATAAGATAAATAAAGTGTACAATGTACAATAATACAAAAATTATAATTTCTTAGTTCATAATTGTGATTATGTAAGTAACGAGAAACCTATAAACTGTAATAATTATTAAACGCATATATTATTTAATATTAATGTATTGATGATTTAAAGTTTAAATGTTTTCAGTCGAGATTTTTTGAACACAACGACGTATCCTAAAAACTACATAAATCAGTGTTTTTATGGAATTGATATTCTCGATAAATTATTCAATTTGTACTGTCAAAGACTGCGACAACTAAGAAACGAAATTATCACCACATAAAAAGGAGAATTTTGTCAGTGCAATATCGTTTTTATTTTTTCGATATCACTTATACAAAAAAAATTCTTATTGTTTTATAATACATTAATTTTGTGTTTTTTAAGCATGAATAACTTTTTTTTTAGTTCTGATATCGAAAAAATAAAAACAATATTACACAGACAAAATTCTCCTCTTTATGTGGTGAAAATTTCGTTTCTTAGTTATAACTGTAGCTTTCTCGGTTCTTTCCCGCGCGAAACAGTTTTTTCAATGTTACGCACTTGTAATACCGAGACAACACATGCGGGTATAGCGTTCTCTTAATCTGTAGGAATAGCTGATCCTTGATTATAAGTAAAAAATATCATTTATATCCTTAGAATTTATGTCCTCTGAAACCAAACCTAACCAGTTTTCAAAGTGGTTCGTAGTCTTAAAAAGATTGAGAAACACTGTTATACGCCATTAGTAGGTACCAAATAGGTGGTATTCCGTCATTTTGTCAATCCGTCGCGGTCATTTCGTCGCATGTATATTCAAATCTTTAATTATATTAATGTGTTTAATTCAAAATATAATATATTATATCATAATTTGTATATATTAACGCACATATTAAATTAAAATCGATAAAAATGTATTTTTTAGGTAGAAAATCTTGAAAATTTAATACATGGCTCTTTACATATTGTTACAATAGCAGTTGAAAAATAAAATAAATTCAGTCACAATTTTTTTTTTTATAAGCATTCAAATTTTGGATTTTGACAAAATACGTAAACATCACAAAAATTCGCAAATTGTTTTAAGCTAGAAATTCATAAAAAAATTTCTTTTTAAATCTAAGATTTTAAAATGTAATACAAGATTCCTTACAAATTTGTCAATCTTTATCACAAAAAAAATGTCCACTGGAAATTCAAATTAAAGTTTTATTAGTATTTGAATTTCAAATATTGACAAAAATTCGTCAAAACCGCATGAATATTTGCGAATTATTTTGTAGTTCAATATAATATTAATATTGTTTGTATTTATATCTAAGGTTATAAAATTCAACACTAAGTTTTCCATAAGTTTTGCTTCAAATAGCTATAGAGAAAATTTGAAGCGTCATTATAGGAAAAATATTTTGAGCGTTTGAGTTTTAAATTCTTATGAAATCGCGTAATGATAACGATTTATCCTCAAACCAAGTATATGTATATCTATGATAATATAAGGTTATTATGAATTATGATAATTACATGCAATGTTTTTGGAAAAATTGATTAACCATGCCTTATGCAAAATGCGTCCTAATTGAAAAATAAAATATTTGTTTCAAAATAGAATATATATGACAATATTTAAATATAATATATTATCCTAGACTGACATGTACAGCAGAGCGATACTCACTAACCCGCTTTTTGATTTTTATGAATTTAAAATATTTTATTTAGATTATTATTATTATTATTATTTTGATTGAATTTAATTTTACATTTTATAAATAAAATATATATAATAAACTAAAATGACTGATAATATGTAAAACCATTATTATTATTTAGAATATATATCTATATAAATATATGCGATAAAATGACGCATGACCAATTAATGTAGCATGCGTTGATGTTACACGCGACGAAATGTCGTATGCGTCCAATTGACGTGCGACAAAATTACTGCGATGAAATGACGTATATCTCATATAGGTATTACTCATTATTGAGTTTATTATTTTGGGTGTACGAATCAAATAATATATTTCCATTTATTATGTAATAATAAATAAATAGGTACGAGAGAGTGATTAAGGTACACAACGCACGTGTGTTAGGTATATTCAGTTATATAAATAATTAGTTATCAACTGCAATATTATTATACTTAGGTCATAAGAACATAATAATATTATACAATAAGCGTGTATACGAAAGCAAACATCATAACTAGGGCTCAATGGTTATTATTTTGTATCCGCGGTATAATTATAGCCTATATAGGTATCATATCAAAGCAGTGAGTTATGAGTAAATACTAAATAGTAATAGTGCTATAAATACGTATTCTGTCTATACTTATACGTAATATTATGAGGCTCCGAGCTTAGAAGTCGATGAAGCCAAACTAGTGTTTATAATAAACTTTAGATAATATGAATATAGCCAATAGCCAATACCCAATAGGTAATAAGTATAGTGAATATTAAATGCAAACTGACAAAATTCCAAGTATTGTAGACATAAAGTACTCGTCCAATCTTAACATGATTATGGTTCGGGACTTCTTGCATTTGCATGTTTTTTTTGTAGTGGTCCTAGTCTTTTATTAAGTCAGTTATAAATTTATTTTATGAAATGACGAAATTAAATACTAAGTTTGAATTTGCATATTTTCGCTATCTCGTCATATTTTAAGAAAATCGCATATTTGAGCAATTTTTGGTACCTATATTTGGGCATATTTCAAATTTATATATTTTTATAAACGTAAGATTGTTGGGAAAAATCATAATTGGGTGGTCGTAGTCTATCATATCTAACACGTACGTTTGTTTACGATGATAATCTCTTTATCGCTTAATAATCAACCTTTTTATCGACAATTATTGTATAGTTGTGGTAAAACTTAATGAATCCTATACTCCTACAGATTTATCATAAAACAAATATAAATTCAAACTCTCCCAAGTAATTATTAGTTATATTAGCCGAGTATGAATAGTACCAGAGGTATTCAAACATTTCCAGCACGCAGCTCTTTTGGGTGTTCAGAATATTTTTACGGCTCCAAAATTATTATGAAAAAATTGAAACAACACACAGATACAATTTGGGAAACATGTTAAATGGGTGATGATAATAACAGTGAATTTAGTATTAGAAATAAAACTTTAAATAGTCGAATCGTAAGGTGTGACGTTTTCATATCCATAATGATTGCAAATAATATTTATAATAATTATACAAGACCTAGGTATGATGTTGGTTTTCGGTGCTTTGATGCGCCTCCCTTTTCAAACTCTCACGCGCCCCTGAGAGCCGCGACGCACAGTTTGAATACCTCTGAATTGTACAATACTACAATGAAATGAAAAGCAGTACGTGTTCGTTCGTTGGTCATATCATCACTCTTACATTAGTTCTGATGTCATGAAGACGATACAGATAAGTACCTAATCCGCGCGTATAAAAAATATTTTTACCTAGGTACCTAATTTTAAGATTTTTATTTTTAATTTTTATAATAGTAATTAATAAATAATAATATACTTTATGTGTTTTTTTAAAAACAAAATAAAAAATTAGCTGCATATTTTGACGATTTTTACTGCATATTTCGATAATTTTAAGTGCAAGAAGTCCCGAACCCTAGTAATGATTATCATATCATCAATACGGAAACATGTAATTCCAATAACTACCATGACAAATGCGATAGGTTACGTCCTGGTGAATAAATTATGAGGTGTACAGAACTGCGAATATTGAATTTTCATATTGATGAATTTCGTTTTGAATTCAAAAAAAATAAAATTAATTTGATTCTAGACATTATAAGTATGCCATTCTAATTACCAAATATACAACTAATGAACTAAAGTTTGTTATTTAGAAATACGTTTGTAACTTTGTAAGACGGGACAACAAACGCATGAGCGCATGGATAGTGTTAAGCCAGTAACATCACAAATCACAACTATTCATTATGGTAATTTAATTATATTAGCTAGGTAAGTATATATGATCAAAGATTAAGATAAGAAATATAATTATATTTTCCTACAGGCCTACACAGTTATAAACTTGTCATTTCATTAATTACCTTAAATTATTTAAATTTGTTTATTTTCTTCGTTATAGATAATCGAATTTGTTTTCAGCTATCCCAATCATGTATGGTGATCAGTTACCTACCTATGTATTTTTTATATTAAATTGTGTGTTTGATAAAAAATATAATAGTACCTACCTATAATAGTTTTATTAGTATTTTATTTGAATAAAAAATAAATTGTTTTGTTTATACAATGATGTTAAACGTTATTATAATATTATTAATAATATGTAAAAATACCTACTGAAATGTTTAAGTAGGTACCGAATTTTCTTACAGAATTGTAGGTGCCTACTAACAAATGAAATAAAATCATATTGTGTGCAATAAGCCAATAACTGTTTATGGACGAGGGGGTCATAAGGTATAATAGGTGATAAGTGTAATACGTAGTTCTGGCACAACAAAATTAAGTGCCTAAACAGTTTACCAAAACAGAAATGTTCTGCCCACAGCATTTATAATATATGAATACAATATGATGTATCAATACATACGAGTATTAAGCATAAGCCATATCATAATAAATGTGATTCGATATTAACATTTGACTTATTGCATAACAAATCGTCAGTGGGCTCGCGACGGTGGGTAAGCGGAAGGGGAGGGGGTTCATCTTACCAATGCCGTAGTAGATGTCCAAGTGTTTGACGGTCTCCTCGTAATTGGATATCTTCAGGTGCAACTCGACGTCGGTGTCGACGAAACTCGTATTTTTAGCGCTCATCATCGCGAGCACCGGCCGCGCAGTTATCTACAGCAAATGACGCACAGCCAGCACACGACTCACCGCGACTGAACGTCGTCGAACACTATATTGTACGAGATAATACGTATTATGACTAACCGCAACACTATTACTGATGTTATTGAGATATACTAAAGTAACATTGTTATCGCTGAAACAACATAAACGGATATAATAATAATAATATGTTCTAATCGTCGTTGGAAACGTCGAACTAGCTCGAAAGTGAGAATCAGAGCAAGATGTGCGCGCGATGCCGACGACGGGTCAGCTGTTACTGAACGTAGTTAACGTACGGCACAACGGCGTGTGTGCTTCGTACTACGTCGGTTTTACGCACAAACGTACAAAATGTTTATTATTATTTATTATTATTACTATTACTATTTTCGTGCAACGTAGCATATTGTGTGCTTGTGCGAACGCGCGCGCTGTAGTGGTATACGGCACGTTCCCAAAATACACAGCGGAATCAGCGGACGAACGGACGGCCAGTTTAAAATGAGATTCGATGTGATATATAGTGTACACTGTACTGTATCATAGGCGTGCGCAGGGGGTATGCAGGGTATGCAGCTGCATACCCTGAAGCTCTTTGAAAATCGACACAAGAAAAAAACCTTTTATGCACAAGAAAAATAATTAGTACGTACCTATATTAAAATATTTATAATGATAAAAAATTATTTAAAAAAAATGATAGAAATGATATCAGACTAACGGCAGTGACAACGTTTGATTCACGTATTAAAATCATAATAGGGTGATTGTTATGCTAACTTCCGTCTGACGTATACCTATGGCCGGGTGCTATTAGTAAATTGAAATATCTAGTTATTAATTATTATTTTATTAACTATCAAGTATTTGTGTAATACATACTTTTTATATTTTGTCATACTATATGTTACAATATTTTTTTAATTAAACAGTAAGTCTTTTCAACATTTGTGTATTGTGTAAGTGTATAAATTATTAGAATTTTACATTCTTAAAATAACTTTTAGGGCACGCCAGTGGCAGTCTTTTGCATACCCTGAAAAAGAGGCCTGAGCACGCCTATGTACTGTATATGCCGTTAAACATAATAATTCCGGAAAAAAATATGCTCCTTCATCATTACCTACTCAACTCAATTATTCATGAAAAACGCTTAAACTAAACCGAACATATTCCTGATTGGCTAGCGGCTAGCTCCAAGTTGGAACTTCCGGCTATAATTAAGATTAGTTAGACACTACAATTTTAAATAATTTTGTATTTATTCTCTCTAATTTATTACAAACATATTTAGTATTAATGTAGACATGTAGCATACTAATATGAATTTTAGTTTTAGACTTTAGAAATTTCCTTTAGAAATACTATAGCTTCCAAAAAATTAAAAACTCAACAATATAATATTAGACAAGTTAATCCATCAATATTCAATACTAAATTCGGGCATCAAGATAAATAGTTTAAATTTGGGAATTATGAATATCTGCATATATAACTATACCTACTATTGAACATTGTACTGACTGTGACTTGGCTATTATTACCAAATCTTAAGTCCTGAAAAGTAATTCAAAATTTAAATTGTAAATAATTAATAAATTAATGTCCATTGTAAAATATTAAAAGAGTACAAAGAAGATATATATGTATAGTACATACTATGTGTATACTATATTAGTAATACTATGTGTAATACCTATATATTATTATATATTATGTATTATACTTGAAAGCATCTCAGAAATCAGAACTATATTTCATATAATCATACGTGTAAGTACCTACCTAGAATGTCCTAGATGTACAAAAAAAGATATCTCAATAATTTCCCTGTACGGCTTTTTTGTGAACTTTAATTTTGAAATCGAACCTACCTATATGGTTACAACGTGTCATGATCTATCTAAAAAAGATTAAGTGATCAAAATTATTGTGTAATTATATACCTACGTATTATGACGCATCATTATTTATTAAATTGCATTAAGATATAAGAAAATTAATTGAATAATATATTACAGTACACTATCATCAGCTCTATACATAAAAATTATCAATATATTAATTAATAATATACGAGTACACCAACTATCATACCTAGTAAATAATTCATTATTATATAATAATGTCTCACACACAACACGCACATACACATGTATGATGGATGAGTAATGCTACAATATATACGGTTTGATCATGATTCATGAACAAAGGAGACATCTCGTACCATCATCTATATATACACCCATCATATTACGCACACAAAACGGGGCTCAGACGCTTATTAAATGACAATCAATTTCAATTCTTATTGTACATTTTTATATTTGTGTTCTTTTAAAAATAACAATTAACGAATAATAACACAATGCAAATGTAATTTACAACACGTTAAAATATTATTTAAATATACCTCTCCTGATTAATATTCAGTATTTGTTAAGTTGAATCACACAAGATATTTCTGGATAGCAAGTTCTACGAAAGGAAAGTAAAGATTTGTTCAAAACTCTTCGCTTATTGTTCTACCTCAATTTAATTTTTAAACTAAAAGATTTAAAACAAAAAAATTCCGTACTCAACTCTCCTTTTAAATAATACAATTAGTGATAATATTTAAGTGCTAAGTTAAAGGTATAAATGTATAATATACCAAAAAATTATATTTAACTACATTTTTTTGCAGGTGATGATAGTCCTAAATTAAAACTTCGTCATTTCATATTTTTTTATTATCTTACTATTCATTTCATCATCCATCTTAAGAGGACGCCACACCCGCATGTGTTGTCTCCGTCGTACAAGTACGTAGCATAACAAATTTTACGCTCAGCAGATCACGTTTATCTCCGTAAATTTAAAATTTAGAGTGAATTGACCTATTATAAAAATTAAAGGCAAGATTATAACCGAGGGCATCTCATAGGCTTTTTATTTTAATTTTAAACCGAGTTAAGATTATTTTTAGATATAAAAATAATTTACAATTTTAAAATAGTCATAACTCAGTTTAAAATTAAAATACCTATAATAAAAAGCCTATGAGATGCCCTCGGTAATAATCTTGCCGATCTAAGATTAATCGCCATAAGAATAGTGACGTATCTAGTGATTATTTTAAGTTTTTTTCGGGGAGAGGGGGGAATAAAAAATAAATAAATAAATGTACATCAATATTACAGACATCTACTGTTCTACAGTGGAAAACACAGGCTAAAACAAAGAGCGCAACTACGGTGCTAGAGAGGACAAATTTCCTCCAGGTCCCCTGAATGTCCCCCTCCTGAATTCATAATTATCTAGTGTCTATTACATAATAGTTTATATACGGGGGTAGAATATATAGGTGATAAAAGTGATAAAATATAATATTCTGAAATCACTTTGAATTCGTCATGTGCTTGTTTATAAGCCTTTCGACAATCGCCCTACATTTTCAAATGTCGATACTATTATCTTTAATTAAAATTTTAAAGTCATACTAGAATTACACGATTTAATACTAAGAGAACGCTACCATGCATTTGTTGTCTCTGTCTTACACACGTCCGACGTGACAAATTTTCGTTTATTAGTTTCAAATTTTCAATAGAGTGCGGTGCTGTTAATCTTGATATTAGAGTAAATTGATCTATCATTAAACTTTTTGGTAAGAATATTATCTGTTCAAAAATCTAACGGATAATGGAACACCAATGATAAATTATCGTAATGAATATCAAATTAAGTATAAGAAAACGATTAAGATTGAAAGAATGCAGTAGCCAGAGAAGAGTAATTTATAATTTTTTTGCTTGTTTTATATAATATTTGATAAAAATTAAAAATTAAAGCTGTTGAAAGCGAACCATTTTCAAGGAAATGGATTTAGGCAATATCCATCGTGAGTGCTGTGTGTGACGTGTGTATTGTGTAATGCTGTAATACACTATGTAATGACTAATGATCATTATGCCGTCGTGCTATGTGATGCCGGCAGCATATTACCATTCTATACATTGTTTCACAACCGGGCTATCCTGATTGGCCGAATTTAAATTGCCCGCCATTTTTCCAAACAATTAAAATAATAATGATAATAATATCAAAATAATTATATATATTATATATATAGTATTTATTGATTTTAAGCGCATATCCATCAGACAAATCGGGTTTTAACTTTTAGTTATGATGGAAACTACGATGTTTCGATGCAACAACGCATTCGATGCGCTGAATTTCAGAACACTATCGCTTGAAAATATGTTGCATTTTAGAACATGTTTTATCATTTCGATGGCAATACGTAGGTATCCACAGCGTTGTATTACCGAAGGCGCAATAACACACATTGTAGGATAAACAAAAAATATTTATAATTATCAGTAAGAAGTAATCCGAATATAGTTATAATATATTTAATTATTTTTGTAAAACTGTTGCAAAAATAAATTACTTTAGGTAAACAAAATAACATAGAGTGTAAAAGAAAGTTTATAATAACAATAAATACGAATATAATTATATAAACACATTATCATTTGGAGTCTTATGAAAAATGAATTGTACAATATTGAATGACAAGTTCAGTCAATATAATAACATTTTACCCTAGGTTTGATCCATAGAGTAATATTATAATATTATAATATTACTCTGTGGTTTGATCACTACTTCATTAATATTAGTGATCATTAATAGATTTATATTTTACATATATACGTAGCCAAACCTGCCAAACTATATGGATCTATATAATAGATAGAATAGAAGGGGCTAGTATAGGCAAATTCAATGCATTTTTAATATATTTTATAAACAAAAAAACAAAGAAAAATCAAATAATTTTTACAGCTTACAGTAAACTTAAGGAACTAATAAGTATTACCTTCTCAATACTAAACCAAATCCACTTTTTATTATTTCGATAACATGAATAGGTACAATTTAAATTATCAGTTAATTATCATTAGGTGATTTTGTTTTTTTTTCATTTAAATTTTATCATACACCATATATTAAAAATTGAACACGTTATTATAATGTAAATAATATATTTAAATATAACGTCATTATGTATTTCATTGTATTGCAACATTTAATTATGAAGGTGTTTTATGTAGGCAATCAATATTTTCTAGCGATTTCCTATTTTTCTTGCAAATTACTGCAGATTTAAAATGTTGAGATTTTTCATATTTGGTTGACGTACTAGTTATATTCTTCTATTATTTTTATTTTTATTCAAAACTCAGTTTTTTTAATTTTATTTAGGTATCATGAATTTGGAAAAGCAATCCTATACACACAGCATTATTAAGGGACGCCACACCCGCATGTGTTGTTGTCTCCGTCGTACAAGTGCGTAGTATAGCAAATTTTACGCTCAGCAGATCACGTTTATTTTCGTTAGTTTAAAATTTAGAGTGAATTGACCAATTATAAAAATTAAAGGAAATATTATTGTCTAGGCCCTAGACTCTAGGGCATATCAAGGTCTTTTTATTATATTTTAATTTCGAGATATGGATATAATATTGGAATATTATAAACATATATTATACACCCTATAACCGGTATAACCCATATAATTAAAATGCGAATGGTTAATATTGTTTTAAAATCATATTATCTATGATTAATTATGAATTAATATCATAATTGTATTTCTTCTTAAAAACATATACCCCTCTATTTCAGATTTCTAAAAAACGACAGGCAGTAAACATTAAATACTATTAGGCGCCTAATGTGAATGTGTAACGAGTAATGACTTAATGACTTCATTAATGTATTAAAAAAAAGTAAACTTTTTCTATAATTTTAAAATTAATAAAAAATTAATTGTTTATTTAAAATATTTTTAAGCTTGCAATCAAAAATAAAATATTGTATATAAAATAATCCATTATTAATTAGGTATTTCATTTGAAGATTCTTTTATTCAATTATTAATAATATTTTAACCGAGTGGTGTTGATTCATGACGTAATCTTTTATAATCAAAAAATTAAATCTAAAGATAATGTGAAAGTTCGTTAAAAGTTTTCTAAAAAAAAAATATCAAATCATATAAAAACTATAAATAAATAATAAGTAATGAATAGTTCTTTTTGTTCAGATTCAATTATTAATGTATATTTTCTGAATTATTCTTATTATAACTTTGATAATTTATATGATTTTAAAATTAATTTTGGTGTTGATGACTGATGTAAATGATAAATATATTTATAAAATTAAGTTTCCAAATATAAATAAAATTTATCTAATTTTAGAGTTAAAAATTGATGAACGATATTTAATACAAGAAAAATAACTACATAAAAAAAAAAACCTAACCTAACCTAATATTAACCATATAATATAAATGTCAAGTTTACCATTCGTTATGTCAAATATTTCAGTTGTAGTTCTATGTATTTATAATTTATTTTTCTATGTCAATAACACAATGTTTATAGGTGAAATTTTGTGTATGGCAAAATTGTAAAATATGTATATATGTTTTTGTGACAAATACAATTGGATAATTATAAAAATAAATACAGTAGATTAAAATGATTTACAATAAAATATAATTTAATGACTAAAAAACAATTTTTTTTTTTAAATAAAGTGCAAAAATATAACAAATAATAACCATTTATATAAATATAAATATAATAGTAGACAACAATACTATATATATATTATTATAAATTTTAAACAGTTTTTGTATTGCATATACATTTTTGTTTTGACTAATAAATAATTCAATGATTTAAATAAAAGAAAAACACACATAACACACAATATACTCACATTATACATAAAATCAAGGCACTGATAATTAATACTATTATGTATGTTTATAAATTTAATAAATAAAAATAAATAAAACAATTTCAATTATATTTAGTAATATACCTTAACAGTTTTAAATAATAAAATAGCACCATAAAAATATTATATATTGAGGCACTAGTCTAATAACTAAGATGTAGTATGCATATTCAAAAGTAATTGTGATCTCTGAGGTGAATCCGTGATAAATACATAAATACTGAAAGAGATCTCATTTTAATTTTGTGGCTTCATTAAGAGTGTTGATCCATCTGTAAACAAAATCTTTTGTTAATATAATATTTTCAAATTTAAAAGGTATACTTTATTATAATGTATAATCTTGTTATAAAACCTAACCTAACCTTATATGGGACAATTTTATCCACACCTTTGGGCTATACATAAATAAAAATCTTATTTGATAATTAAATAGAGCAAACACATAAAATGATGAATTGGTTATAGTGATGGTCAATAAATGTTAGAATTTAGTAATTTTTAATAGTTTTATATATTTCAATGCTTTTATTTATTATGATTATATAAAATGTATAATATCTTAAAAAACCTTTTTTTCAGCACTGTTTCCTATTTATAATACATCATTTATCGAAAATTATTTTATTCAGTTCATCATAGATATCTTATAGCTATTGAATGTATTAAATTAACATCCTTATTATAAGAAGTTATATTAATACAATAAATAATATTGTAAAATATTACAAATTAAACGTAATGTCAACTGCCGCCTAACCTTATGATTTAGGGGCATTTTATAAAAATGGATCTTCGCAGAAAATAATTTTTTGGATCTATTTATAAAATTCCCTAAACATATTACATATTGGCCATTTTTTTAGAATTAACAAAATATGATAATTGAAGACATTATTTTAATTATAATATAATGTAATATTTTGTTGTATATTATGGAAAATTAGGAGTGATATGACTTGATGAGTTTGTTTTATAATAAAGTGGTACAAAATTGTAATAAAAGCATTTTATATATAAATAAAAAAAAGTTAAATATTATCAGAAAATTATTTTGAATTGAAATAATTTCTAGTCATTAAACATACTAGAATAGATAGCATGACTTAAATATTAAATTTAGACACTCTAAAATTATTATCGGATATAGTGGCTTATAAAATATTTTCTAAAATTATTTAGCCTTTTAAAAATTTGTGACAATATACAATAGTTTTATAATTTGTGTTCAATTACCAACAATTTAAGGTACTACAAGGTTCTGTATAGTGTAATTCAAACAAATAATAAAATAAGTGAGGAATCTTAACATCTTTATATACTAAATAGGAGTACCTATTATTTTTTAGTAAATTCAAAGGAAAATGGTTTAATTACATATGTATAGTATGATCATGATTTTAAATTATATCAAAGCACAATTTGTAAAACAAGTAATTGTTTAACAATAATATTAAGAAATTAATTTTTTTTTATACTCTGAGAATTTTATCAGATAAATGGATATTTAAAATATCACTTGTACCTAGTGTTTAGTAAGGATTTTCTTATTATATTACCATATTAAATGATGATCATATCATTATATTAAGCTATTTTACTTTAAATAATACCTGTTAATGATGAAAAATAATGTTTAATTATTTTTACAATGAATTGCACAATTAATACATTTTATGAGTTAAATTATTTTACTTTAAATTAAGGTAATAAGAAATAATACTCTAATAGTCAATATAATTATGGGTTTGTTAAATAAAATAAATAACATAGTAAAACTTCGGTTTAACAAAAAAAAATTTTAGTATAGAGAAATTTGTTAAACAAAACATTTTGTTAGATGGAAATTCATTCACTATATTATAATGAAAATGATTGCAGAAAAGAAGCCTAAATAGGTAATTTTATGTACCGATTCAAAAAATTCTTTTCTGCAAAGACCCATTCATAATTTTGTATATATCATTAGATATAAACATAAATAAAAATTTAACTAACTTAGAACACCTATAGCCTATAGGTCATTATATAACATCACAAAAAGTTGAATTTACACACATTTACTCTAGGCATACCTTTTAGCCAACTGTTCGGTATCAGAGCAAAATATTAAAGGGTTTTGTCCAGCGTGAGCCAATTGAAAAACACAACTTGAATCGAATTCTTCATAGTTTGTACCCTGTAAAGTATATTAGGTTATTTTTTTAGCATTATAATATAAAAATAAATAGGCCTGTAAATAATAAACAAGTAATAAATTATGAAACAATTTACAAACAAACACACATGTTAAAATATATGAACACAGAAGTTTGGGTTACTGGGCTATGAGTTCATAAGTATATTATACAATACATTCACACAATATGTAATTTTTTAATTATTTTCTATAAGATGGTGTAAGAACTACAGCTGAATCAACTAGAGGGTAGGTGATAACTAGAGCCCGGAATTATATTCTTTTTCATATTTTTTATGAGTCTATGCAGTCAGACGGGGGTTCGAAATCTTTACGAATCATGAAACAGGTGTAATAATGGCAAAAGTTTTTTTTGCATATTTTAGAATATTTCAAGATAAAAGAATATTCCGTATAATAAAGAATATTAGAGAATATATCGATTAATTTGTATATAGATGTTCGATATTTTTGGTTGCAGTCACGTAAATAATATAAATTATATTATGTCCGATAATAGTGATAATGATATGATATTGAAAATATACCATATATTTATATACCATCGTCCATCGTATATACGATTGTTATACCCTACGTAGTAATGTGCTGCAATCCACTGTAGTATATAAGATATGTGACTTATCTAAGATAACAATGCCCGACAAAAAATGGAATTACTACACAAAAATAGCTAGCTCCAAGCAAAAAGCATATTTTTGGCATATTTTATTATTATTTTTAAAGAATATTGGAAGAATATTTTCAAATTTTTAAGAGAATATTAGCATCTTATCTTGGCTATTTTTAAAGAATATAATTCCGGGCTCTAGTGATAACTATATTCAAAGTTAAATGCTTTTCATGACACATAATTTTGGTGGTTATGTATTTCTAATTGTTACCAAAAGTTTTGTATAACCTAGAGATCTATTGCCAGTTTAATAAATACGTTTAATTTATTATATCGTTAAATTTTTAATGTCTACATTTTGGTGACTCAATGCTAATAAATTTTAACTTTCTAGCAATTCTTAGTATGCAGAAATACATTATTATTAATTCTTGAATTCATTAAGTGCTATAAAATGTATAGGCATAAAGGTATAAATTAATCAAAACAAGTAAATTATTGATTATATTATTATATTTTTTGATTAATAGTGTAAATGTATACTGTTAATATAAATCTACTATAATGCGCTTACTTCTGGGAATGTTTGAACACTATATCCAAGAACAGGTATGGTGTTCAATGCAACAACGTCTTCAGAAGCTTTGTACATATACAAAACTTGTTCCTTTAGAACAAACCAAAATCTTTTCCACGATTTGCGTTTTTCCCGCCGATACAACCAACCACTCATTTGTGAGCCAGAATCGTTGGCCATTACCTGTATATAATTATATCTATTAATATATAAAATTTTTTGTTTATAAGTTAATTACATCATTTTATCATATTGAATTGATTAAAATGATTATGAATAATGAATTGATTAAAATAATAATTACCTCTTTTAACCGCTGTGGAACATACTTAACAAGTTTTTTTGAGCTCCATACACCAGACTTCTTAAAAGAGTTTTTTACAGTATCCACCATTTTAAGAATTTCAAAATCACTATTACTCGACGATTGACGCATTTCTAATATTTTGTCTTCAAACTCTACAAATAAATTTTATCCAACAATTAAACCGTTTTAACAAAAAAAGTTACCAATGGTCTAATAAATCATTCAACATACCTTTGAGCAAATAATCATAACAATCGTCACACACTCTTGCAGACTGAAACTTCATATAACGAAGTGGTGCTTTGTTTTCTGAACAGCTACTACAAACTACCTACTCAATATTAATGTTAATATCAATAGAAACAGTTTATTTAAATCATTCAGAACAATCTACACATACTTTTCCGCATGCTCTACAGTGGTGTCTCCTGAATGTGACGGTAAATTCTGTAGCACATGATTGGCACATAGTCACGCGACAATCTTGAATCCATATCGGTGCCTAATTAGATAAAAATTAAAAATTACACACAATCAAGGAAAAAGACAAATAATTAATAAATGCCTCATATCCCAATTGAAGTGGTTCACATCCAACGTTTTTTGAAACGAATTTCATGTTTAGAAATGAAAGCTGTTTGTTAGTGTGTTCTCTAATTGCTTTCTCTAAGACGTTGACCCATTCTTTAAGCTCTACAGCAGACCTGTAACACATAATTTATAATACAATGTATTATAATTGTATAAAATAACGTTCTACAAGAAAAGTGTAAGTATCAAACACAAAATCAACTAACTTGGCTCTGAGAGTGAAGCTTCGAGTTATTGTTATTATACTAAATTCATTGAGACAATTATCAGTAATGGGAAGAAATACTTTCATACCACTAAGTGGAAGCTCATAGTTAATTTTCAACCCAGAAACTGTACCATAATATGATGTGTATAACAAGCAATCATTGAGCTGAAATAATGTATATTAAATACGTATTTTAAAAAAAATGAATCAAATAATATGTTGGGATTATATTAAGTATTTATAAGTAATTATCATACCAAAATAAAATACCGAAGTTGCATATCTTTTCTGGACAACTTATACAGTTCACCTTCTTTAATAAGTTCTCTGCCTGGTTTAATTATAATGTAACTTCCTAATTGTGATTGTAATTGCAAAAGTTTACTCACACAATCCTGAAATTTTATTTACAAAATATTAAATTAAAAAATTCTATTAAGATAATACAAAAAATACAAAAACGCACCCCATGTTTCATACTTTCATTGGCATGATTGGCAACATCGCACACAATGCCTAATGCTATTATTGTATCTTGGTAATCAATAGACCCTTCATCTTGGTTTTTTAAATAGTTTTCTAGTAAGAGTCTGTACTTGGTAATTCGCTGAATTGGTGTTAACATGTAGTGCTTAATGGTAAGTTTTTTGCACACGTCCGAAGCCTCAAAGTCTTTTACACACTTTTGAAATCGAGGATATTTTTGACAGTATTCGTCCAACAAATTACATTGACTTTCAAAGTTTTGTATGTAAGTTGAGTAGAGTTTAAGAAAAGGTCCTTTCTTTACTATGACATCTGCAATTTTAGGATTTTCATTCCAGTTTTTCAAACGATTCTCCATGTCTTGTAACAAGTCTTCATTTAGACTTAGTAATTGGGGAAGAGGACTGATTATTTTTGATAAATCAGTAGATGGTATCAGTTTAACATCTACTCCAGTTTGTTCAACAAACGTAACAAATGTTTTGCATAATAGATTTAAAACATCAATGAATATTTTTTCAGTTGATATAAGTTCTTCAACGGTTCTTAGGGATTTTGCTTTGGTAGGTATCTCTTCAGTTTCAATGTTGTCAATAGACAACGTTTCATCAAGTTCTAGTTTTTCATTTGGCTTGTCATCAAGTGATGAGTGAGAATCTGTATCATTATCTTCTTTTTCAATGTTTCTATCATCATTATGACTTTCATAAAAAGAACTACGCTTCTTTTGTTTTAATATTTTCCCTTTACCAAATGACCCAAACCAATTGACAATCTTTTTCCTAACAGAAAATGATTGGTCTGTAGAATCACTAGCAATGGACAACTTTTCATCATCAATTGTGGTATTCATAATATCATCTAAATTATTAATTGACATATCTAATTCACCATGAAATACCACATATTCACTCAGCAAACTGTCATTTTGATAATCAAAGTCTAAGTCATCGTCAGTACATTTGTTGTTAATACTGTTATTATTTTCATTATCAATTATGTTATTTTCTAAAATACTATTTACATTATGAGGAACTTCTAATTGGGAAACATTTGAATTGACATCACTGTCATTTTTTATTTCTTCGTCATTTTTGTTAGGCTCACAACTTACAGATTGATTAACAGTTAGATTTGAAGTTGTTTGAAGTTTTTCAATATTCTTGACACTAGGAAATTGATGCTTGACTTTATAAGGACTAGTTTTCAATGCAATGTTATTTGGTTTTGGAAGCAGTGGAGGTTTGACCGTATACCTTGTAGCTGTAGAATGTAAATTACATTTTAAAACTGACACATTATCTTTGTCATTTTGGGTAACCATTATATGTTTCGGGCATATCCTTAAAAAAAAAAAAAATAATAATACATAACTTACATTAGATTAGTTTAAAAAGTCTTAACCGGTCTTAACTTAAAAAATTTTGAATATTAATTTATCTGGAATAAAAGTATATATTTTGCTGTCCAATATTCTTTAGTAGGTAGTTATTTTATAAACTTTACTAAACTAAAGCTACCATAAAATAATAACTTATCTTAATAAGATTATTTGTGAAAATATAAAATAAAAGGATTTTAATTGTAATACATAATAATATTATACATATAAATTTATATTTAAAACAAAAACTTAAATATTGGAATAATAAAACTCAATCATTAGTATAAAATATAATAATAATAAAAAAATAATGAATTACTTTAATTAAATTATAAATAATTTATTAATTCTATCCTTGAAATGCTGAAAGTTATTTTTATGAAGAAGAATAAAAAATGATACATAAGATTTACTTAATATATTTTACAAAAGTTCTACTTAATGTAGATAAAATCCTACTGAAAATAATAGTTTGAAAAATATCAACAGTAAAGTAATAGGTAAGTTTATTGTATCTAATTGTTAACTTTGCCCAGGCGTTTTCCAATTGGGCTGAATTAAACACCAATTGTTGATATAATAATGTTTATCAGTTAATAAATTATTAAAACATACTTTTGTGATTCATTGCAACTGCAGTCACTAGAATTTGGTTTTGGTAGTGGAAGTGGCTTCATTTTTTCTAAACAAAAATAAAAATGTTTCAAAAAATATATGTTAAACAAAAATTGGTTAATATCAATTAGTGTTTATACCAAATAGGTACCTAAATGATACCTAATTGAAATAAATAAATAAAAGCGTTTTAGGAATTTATATTTATTGATTCTCCATATTAAATTCTGTGCTAGCAATTATAAAAAATAAGACTTAATTTATAGTTTAAAGGTCTCATTCGTCATTAGTATTTATCTAATAAAATATTAGCTAAATATAGGCAAGCTATTTTAGTATAACAATTTATCTTAATGATAAACTTAATTGAATGGGTAGTATTAAGATTAAATGCTAATGATTAAGATAAATTATACTCTCGATTATAGGTACTTCTATGCAGATTCTAGTATGTTACACTATTACCATTATAATAATTGATTTATAATTATAATTCATTATAAATAGATATGTAACAATAATATGAAGAACTTTATTTAAGAAATATTTAAATGCATTAAGGATTGTATTTACAAAATATTTTCCGACCCATCCTCTATGTAAAATAGTTTTAGGTTGGATGCATAGGCATAGGGGCATATACAGGGGGTGTGCAAAATATATTTTAAATCAAGCATGTCAAACTCAAAGTGTCAAGTGGGCCAAATATAGTGAAAATCTTACTATGCAAGCCACATATACAAATTAAAAAAAAGTTCTCATTCAATTAGTTTATCTGAAGATAGGGCAGTATAATAATGTAAGCCAAATAAACCATTTTCTAAGAATCTAAGATAGTTGTGATATTTCATTATATTATTACATGTTTTTGTTCATTAATATTGGTAGCTGAGGGCCACATGCGGCAATGTTTGGCATGCCTGTTTTAAACTATGTTTGAAATTTGTAGGTACTTCTATATGTGAAAATTTTGATATCCCATTATCATTAGCCACAAAGCAAAATATGTAAGCTTGTATGGACAATATAAATTGACAGTTACAGGCATAGTCGTTAAAGGAAGAATTAAGAGTTCAACCATTTTATCCTATGCTTGGTATAATGAATAGTTGAATTTATGAAAGATTCAATCAAGACACTATTAGTCTAATAAACACACAATTGATATTTTAATGAAATTAAAAATGTGTATCACAGACCAACATTTGTTCTGCATACCCTGAAATTACCTGCGCATGCCGATGGTTAAAAGAGTTTTAACATTATGACAATAAGGTAAATTCTAAACACAGTTATACAATTTTTTTGAAAGAAACAATATGTTCATGTTTTATATTAAATTAAATATCTACCTATTATTTGACACATATATTTTTAGTAAAAATATTAAATTTAGTTAATGTCGGAAACGCATAAAATATTTATGTTTTTATTACACAGTAAATTAATACCAATATTAAATGAGGACGTCATTATGCCAAATAATTTGATACAAACAGGGGAATTTACATTGCTATTTTCTTTAACCTAGTATTAAGAATGTGCATTGGTTAAAATATAAGATGTTTATATTTATACAACAATATAATTGAGTACGAGATTGAGTATTTCTAGATTATTAACACGAAACAGTTTAAATTACAGTCTACATGATAGTGTGGTGTTTGATGATTAAGATGAGTTTTGAAAATTATATTTTTTTCTAATGAAAGAAATATTGTTCTCACAATTTTTGCATCCAATATAGAAAACTAAGTCTAACTATTTTAAAAATATTAAAAAATGTGCCTACTAACAGGGGCAAATCTAGAAGGTGCTATAACACCCTCTACGAGGCAGTTTGATCTTTATTTTTATAGTGAGAAATATGATAGTTTACAATTATTATTTATTAGTAAAATCAAACTTAAAATATGGTACCACTCATGACTCTATTGTTAAATTTCATCACTTATATAAATTTATTCTAATTAGCTATACTAAAAGAGCAATAAATAGATTAAAAAGAGGAACGTCTTGTAAAACAATACATTTTAACACTAGTAACCAAAAAAGTGAGTTTATAGTAGGCAGTAGCACTAGAAGTAGTAGGTAGCTAATTTTTTTATATACACAAAAATATTCTTTAAGTACTTATTCAACAATTATTAATTGGTTTAACCTAATTAGCTTTAATATATAGTTATTTTCTTCAGTTACAAAAATAAACAAATTAAAAAGACTTATAAAGTATGTATCATGTTATACCGGGTATTACTTATGTAATTGTATGCAGGTGTTTATAACAATTATGGAATTTCAAATAAACAAAAAAAAATACATGTTTCTTTACTTTAACAGACAACTTTTTTGTAACAATTTAAAATTTTTTTAAATTTAGTTGAACTAATACCAAGATCGATTTTATTTTTCAAATGGTACTTAACAACATGTAATATGGGAAAACTTTTTTTTCTGAAAATTTTGTTAGTCAAGTCATCAATTTTGGTTTACTAATTTATTAAGTATAGTCCTCTAAAGTTTAGTAAATGCATTAAGAGGACATGATACCCAACCCACATGTGTTGTCTCCACCTTATAAGTGCGTAACATAGCAAAAACTGTTTAGCGCGGGATAGAACCATTCAGTCTGTAATCCTAATAGAAACACCAAAAGTTAACTCAAAATAGATGATAATATTTTCTGTGTTGTAGCGTTTTTATTTGTTAGATATTTGCTCATTAATAAGAAAAAAGTTATAAAACTTTTAAAAATATAATATTTTTAAGTTTTCCAAACATCAATAACTTTTGATATATTGGTCTAATCAAAAAAATAAAAACGCAGTGACATGGTTAAAATTTTCCTTCTTTCATGATGAACATTTAGTTTCATAGTTATAACAATAGACTTCCCGGTTCTTTTCCGCGTGAAACAGTATTTTCCTCGGTTTTTTCTACGTATATGATACCCAATTATAAGATGGAGATAACACATGCGGGTATTACTCCTCTTAATACTTTGAATTCCGCTTTGAATTGAAATAATTGATATAAAATTAATTTGTACCGAAGAACTAAATATATACATATATTTTTTTTTAAATTAACTTTATACACACATCAGTCAGTAATGTAATGATAAATTAAAAAAAAATATTTTTGGGATAAATGCCTACAAACTGTTTTTTTTTTTTATTATGAGGCGAACATATTTCATTATTTTGATTTTAACATAGGTACAATTATTATTAAAATCAGTATTATCACTGTAATTTATTATTATAATTGTAATTAATTAAAATTTTAAATCATTTTCATCACAGTTACATTTCTTATAATGCACTAAATTTCGATTCTTCATTAAATGGCTAAGGTAATAATGATAATATTATATATAAGTATTATTATTATTATTATATTAGATATCTATAATTAATTAAAATTAAAATTAGGTCAACCTTATTTAGGTACAAACCTATAATTATATTGACTATTTATCTAAATATCTTGCAAATGGATAGTTAAAGATACCTTCTTGAAAAATAAAATGATTTTTTTATTATTTATGTTTAAAAGTTATGAAATTTCTCTAAAAATATTATTACTTATTAAAAATAAATAAATATGTTTTTTTTCAAAATTCTATTAAATCAGAACCAAAATCATTAAAAAAACCTCTCGTACAACATGAGATCGACCCGGTTTAGTTGTATAACTAACTCATTATGAAAAGCCAAATAATAATTTGACTCTTTGTCTATTTGATTAAAAATACAATATTAGCATTAGGTAGATGCTGATTACAAACAGACAATAATTACTACATCTAGCGTATTTGGTCGGAATAGGAAATAACTAATAAGTAAATAGCTAGCAAATATAATAAAACCATTGGTTCTAACCAAAGTTCTGACCTACAAGGAATTATAAACAAACAGATTCGACAAGTTAATTTGGTTCCACGCGTTGCACTTGAATATACAGAGGTAACAATGATAATGTTAGTAACTGCAGTGAAGAACTTTGGTTACCTGGTGTGTTCATGATTTCTCATTTAAGATTGGCACTGCAAAACCAACATGTCAGATATGTACGGCCAGAAACCGTCGACTCTCCGCTCAAACGGGTCTGGCAGTCATCGACGGGCTGCAGATATCGGGGCTACTCCCAGGTCCGCATCGGTGTATGACGACTGACCGTCGCTAAGCGACAGAGTGAACCATAATATAGAGGATTAGGGCTCAAGTCGATGGATGGCAGTGTACTCACGCGATGACTACGTGACAAGCCCGAGACTAATGATAATACAAAACGACGTCGACGGTAATGGTCATGTGGAGCAGACGGGCGAGGGCCAAGACGAAAACCGAAAGCGAATTGAAGCGAATAAATTAGCAAACCACCGAATAATGCGAGTAATTTATAACAATAATAATAACCATAATAGTATAATACGACGAACGCGATATCCGCTGCGTAAACTGGTCAGAGAACCTGATAATAACTGATAAATAATGCGAAGTCGTGCGCGTGCGGACGCGTCGAGCTCGCAGCTAGACAGATGTGCCTCGTCTGTAATAAATTAATAAATTATTAAAAACTCGGCTGCCTGCCGAACATTGAGAGTGAGACCAAAAAATACTATTGATTAGAGTACGGTAAGCTATGTTGAAAACGACTGTCGACAAGGTTCTAAATTTCATTGAATTTGCCTATCCAATCCCATCACTGTTAATTTAAAGTACTTGCATAGATGGTGGACAAGCTGTTGCATTTTTCGTGACCCTGGTTTTGCAGGAATGTTTTTTAAATTGAGAAAATCGGAGATATTTTTAAGTTTCTCCTCAAATCCAAACTTCACACCTCCTAGAAAAATCTATGAGTATTTGGTACTACTTCAACTATTTCAAAATGTATTGAAAGGCCCAAAAATGAAATCAATTTAATAAAAATCAATCATTGTAAAACCAAAAAAATCGTCGCAGAATTGAAAAGAAAATTGCTTACAAAGCAATGTACATTGTACAATTTTTCGTAGGTACCTTAACACACGCTTATTATATAGGTATATATATATAGGATAGGTACTCGTATACTGATGTAGTAATATTATATTATTGTCATAACTCATAAACATTTATATTATGACATTATAATATACAACCAATTATTAGATTGTAAGAAAAAAAATAGCAAATTCTACTGATAATCTCAATTCTAGATTACAATATAATACTGAATAACATCGATGTAAATAGACAATACTGCATTGTATGTATATCTAAATCGTTTCTCAATATTAAACAATGCCTAGTAGATAATTGGATCGTATTATTCGTATTATAGTCATTATAGTACCAATGCGCTGACTGCCGAGTCCGCCGTGTTGTGTAGCATTAAAAATGAAATAGGTATGTCAACAATAATACCGGTTTTGAAACAGATAGCGCATCCACCCTCTTTCACAGTCGCGGTACAGTGATGAATGCGTTTCACCGTTTCTCATTGGTTCGCCGCCGCCAACCGTCGCGGTCGACGACTTCACCGCTCGTCATTTTGGCAAAGTTCTACGTCACAAACATGTTTATCATGAGTTTATGACATACCTATGTTATGTGTACACGCGGCACACATAACACAGAATATAGATAATATTAATTTTATCTATATTTGTGACGTGCGGTACGATTCGTCGTGAATGTCGGTTTGCTGGTCGGTAGGTAGGACGCGGGAATGATAAACATGTAACATATTATTATTTATTTATTTACGATGATAAAACGAAAATATTTTAATCTCGTCGAGCGTTCGCAAACATAGCAATAATAATGAGTAATATTCGTGATATTAACTAATAACTATTTACTAGGTATTAACTAGTATTATGCATTTATGCTAAAATTATAATAACACAAATAGGTACAGACGTTATAATATTTCAATTAATTTTAGTGGTTTCCGGCAACCTGCGCTTCAACCGAAAAAGGATAACAACGAATCAGACCTCTGGCTGCATTTGTCGTTGCAACGAGTCAAAGCGATTTTGAGTTTTTCTTACATAGGTACCTAAAAGAATAAGGTGTGATAGTTTTCGCACTACCACATTAGTGTTCAGTTGTTTTTAACTGCTTACACTTATTTTGGCACTCAAACTTTTATTCAAAAATCCACAATGATGACAGACCTTGGAGATTCTGATGACAATTCATCCGATTCCAGTTACTCTAAGGTGGACTTTTACGAGGGTGAGTATATCCATGAGATCAGACTTATGCTTTATATCAGGGGAGGCATACATTTTTTGAAAAGAATCCAACATTTTTCCAATCACGGTTTTAAAAATTGTTCACTCAAACAAAGTTGTAGGTAAATACTAAATAGTAATTCATAATAATTATAGTTTTAATATAGGTAGTAACATTATAATATTTACATAGGAATATTATAATTTTCAAAACCCATAATTTGTTTCTTTGAATTTCTTATAACAGTTATAACTTAAGATTGGATTTATATTTTCTTAAAATACCTAGGTAAATATAATGCTAATATTTTCTAAAAAACTTTCAAATATTTTCATTATATTCTCTTATAAATTTAAAAATATGCTAAACTAATTAATTAACATAATTATATGCTTTAATATGCATTTTTAGATTTTTTTTTAAATAGTGAAGTATTAAAAGTTACGTATAACAATGAAATAAAATAGAGTAAGAAATAAGAATATAATATACCTAAATATAACAGTATAATATTAAAACTCAAAAACAATATTTCTTTGGCAATATTTCTTTGGTAAAAATGTTTTCTGGGTACCATAATATTTAAATTAAAAATAAATACAATTTTTTTCTCACAATTTACAAAATATTCCATAATATGCCAAATGGGTTAAATATTCTATAACTCATGAAATATTCTCAAATATGCAATAACAAATTTTTCTACACATTTAGAGTTGAACGAATCGTCCATATTTTTTACTCTCTAAGACTGCATAAACCTAGTGACGTTATGTAAAAACATATAAATACAGTCTTTAGTTATAACCAAACTTTTATAAATAGGATAGGTAGCATAATTTTATATAACTTTAATTTTTCACGTGCCATTAAAATTTGACCAATGCGTCATCTTTGGTACGCGTATCATTGGTTCTCTACTTCTGCCTTATATGCTTAATTTTCTCAGTTCAACTATCATTACACTAGCTACCTATGTAAGGTTCGGTATTATACAATGTCTTTATTTTTAACGTCACATGTATATTTTATATCCATTATATATATAATAGGTTAGGTCATATATGTATCTAAAATATCATAAGTTGAAAGTTAATGCTTGTGTGTTCCAGCTCAGTGGTATATGGTTTTGACTTATTTTGACTTTAATTATGCTTTGTGGATAATCCATAATACCTTTATACGTATACTTAAAAAAAAATTTTAATTGCATGTAAAATCAAAGTATAATATTATTTTGAAATGCATTTTGTAGTAAATAAATTTTTTTTTTTATTTGTACTTTTAATATTATTATGGTGAACTACATCCATTTTTTTTCTGTAGAGTGCATTTTGGGAGATAGCCTTAAAAATATACCAAATGATAAATCTATTTCATAACCTACAATTGCTCATCTAGGTCATATTATTTCACGAGGCTAGGTACACCAACTCAAATTTTTCTCTGTGTCCTAAGGTAAATTAAAACTAAGACTGAGCTACACTCAAATCTAGATACATCTATATTACCACATTGAAGAAGCCAAGTTGTTCAGCTAGTTATTGTATATATCACTCATAACTCATAAGTATAATAATAATGATAAATTAATTAATAATTGAAGGCTTAGAACTAGAACCAAATTACATTACATGATAAGTACTAACACATTTTTCTTTTTCTTATTATAGTATAAATAAATACCTACATATTTATAATATTATACATGTTATAATAATTAAATATCTACATTATAATCTAATATATTATGATATTTTAAAGTGTAAACATGTGTACTGGTATTGCATTAAATGTTGTTTTTGTTAAAAGTAAAAGATATTGTTTCAATATTGTTTATAGGTAGTAACCAAAAAAAAAAAAAAAAAATTAGTTAATATTTATTAAATTTGTTCCACAAGTTAAAGACAAGTGTTATTTTGTTTTTAAATATCTTATGGTACACTCCGGCCCACGATAGAGTTCGACCCGTTAACCGCTCATCATTACTGACACACACAAAGTTTGCTGGCTAAATTTTCTCCCACCATGGACACCATTCTCACTACTTGACAACCTGTATACAGTAGTATGGTTTGGTATATGGGAGGAGGTCTGATTTACAGCGATATAAAAATTTTTGTGGTTGGTTTACGGTCGGACTATCGTAATCCATGGACTGGAGTATAATATGTAGGTATTACAATTTATGTTTGAAGTTTATATTTTTTCGATAAAATGCTAGTAACTTTCAGGATTAGCCAGAATTTTTTTGACTTAGTTAGTACTTTTGTGATTACAAGTTATAATTATGGTCTAGAACTTAAAACATTTGCTTATTTTTATGATTTTACATAACATTTTTCAGTGTACTATGTAAAAGTATATCATGTTACAATATGTTCAATTATGAAATTTGAAAGTGTTTTAAAAAATGCTTATTTTCGTTATTTTATTTTTGATGTTTTTTTTTGCTTTTATGTGTATTTCTGTTTAATTAAGATTTATGTGGACGCATATGCCATTAATAAAACCCTAGAAATTTTAAGTTAATTTCTGGTTTTTTTCATAGTAATCTATGTTTCACATCGATAAATCCAATAAAACATGAGATTATTTTATTTTTTGTTATTATTATATAATTTTTCATGATTGGATGGGTCATGGACCTAGTTAATTCCATTTCTGTTAAATAAATATTTGCTATAAATTATTTGTTAACTGAAAGTTGAGTAAATGTCTCGTGGCAAGTTATATAATACTATTCACTATATTTATAGAGTTGCTAGTATCTAATAAGAGATTTGATTGAATTGAACGAATTATATGATAAGGAACAATATGAAACAGATATTTCTAAAAGGTTTACATAAAAAAATATTTAGTAGGTTTTTATGTATAAACTGCTATACATTGACAAATAACAATATGTACAAAATAATTATATTGATAGGCATCTTATTACATATTATTTAATACACTTAACAGTTGATACTTAACTTTAAACAGTTAACAAGTATTCCTCTCATACCTTTTCAAGCAGTAAACATGTTAAATTAGTTTAAGAGAGTTGTTTACTGTTATTTGAATAAATTTAACAATCTTTGACATAAACATAATTTTAAAAACAATTATAGTTAACTTATAAACAAATTGTAACTTAAATAAATATGTTACTTACCTATTTTAAATAAGTCATATAAAATATTGAATAAGATATTTAAAAAAAAAAATAAATTCATAATAATTAGAAAAATTGAAATTGAACACAAAATAATATTTGAATACCTACTTTTAGTATTCTTAATAAAATAAATGTTCTGAATCCTTCAATGGTAAATATTTCAATTTGTGATTACAAAACAAAGAATGTTTTACTATTTTGTTATGATATCCAGGTGTATGAAATAATCTTATTATTTTATCTTTAATCATGTTGTCCATACAAGGATTTTTTAATGCAAACTAGATATCCACATTATGTTATTGAATTGTTGCATGTTTTACTTAATTTTTAAGTTAACAATTAAGTATAAACCATAATATTACTCATTTGGAAAATTGGAACATACCTGGCAAAATTATCAAATAGTTCCTATAAACACTATGTTTTAAAAAAAAAAAAAAACATTTAATGCGAGTTCTTTTAACATATATGATAGTTGTATGCAGTTGCAGACCTAGGATTTTGTTTTTTTTGTTGGGGGGAGGGATATTTTTTTACATCACTACAAGATAAGACGTTACATTATAGCAGCTTTCATGGTTGACTTATAAATATAAATTATAATATAATTAAATATTAAGTATCAAAACAAAATCAGAAACCTAATTTTTTTGTGAATCGTGATTATAAGTTTTACGTCAAAGTTATATTCTTATACATCTTATGGGTCAAGGGGAGGCCAGGCCTCTCTGCCACCCTGCTTAAATCCGCCACTAGTTGTATGCAAAAAAAAACATGTATAATATGTATTTAGTGAACATGCATTCTAATTAATAATCAAGTGTTTATTGTTAAACTGAATTCTTGTTTTAATATTCTCTCTTTAATCACCCCCATCAGCCTTTTTGGCCCAACTTTCATTTTGATATTTATTGTGTGTCACAACATTACAGCAATTAAGTTGTTTGGGAAGTATCTTCAAAATTATTTTCTATTTTTGTCTTCAATTAAATTAAACCGTTCTTCAAGGCTTTTAGAGAAGTCATTCAGTATAATTGTTTACACTTATGGAATTTTATTTTTTATCATTGTTTAGTTATCACTATGATTATAATATAATCCTTCAAGATATCAAAAATAGTCAACATATTTTTCTCAAAAGATGAAATTAAATTTTCTTGGTTTTCTATTTTAAGTTTTATAAAGCCTAAATGTAAATAATTATTGTTGTTGAAGCTTACATTAGTAAATATAAACAACTTATCTAACTAATACAGTTACTTTAAACAAACAAGGATTTAATGTGCTTAAAAACAAATTATTCTGAACATTCATGAATAAAATTAATAATATGATGAATTACTTAAATCCTAAAATAGTTAATGGTAAATCTATGCACATCTGTTTGACAAAATCGTATAATAACATGAAATATTATTTGTCTTTTAATTATTTTCTTTTGGCATTTATTTATAAAAGTTGATGCTACATTATTTTGTCAAAGCTAAAAATATTCTAAATAATTTGATTGTGCTATTTATAAATGATAATTCAGATATTTAGTTACAACTTAAAATTTAAGGAGAAGTTTCCCTGACTGGTACTCCATATAATCACAGATTAAATATTCTATAGAAAAATGCGGCAACCAGATATGCAGATGTTTTGGACCTCGGCCGAGTAGTACTAATGGACCCCTATAGAATCGCTATAAGTGTTATAGATTTTGCGCACGCATGGACGTCAGTGCAGTTGAATAATAAGTTGTTATTTTAATAACTGCTATCATTTCAAAATGTACTTTTCATTTTAGTTGTCATTAATTTTATATTAAATTAGGTAATTGGTTTCAAATTGTGTATATAATATTATATAAAGTACATGCTAGGCTAATATATATATATATATATATATATAACCCTATTCCTCTCACCCAATAATTTATTGAAATATACAAGTCACTCCTATTTCATACTTAAAATATTTAAAATTGTATTAATAATTGATTGTAATTGTAATTTACAGTTATGAACGAAGTTCCTGAGAACTATAAAGACAAAGTAGATGAACTGAATAAAATATTGCAAAGTACAAACCAAGATATAGATCGTCTAAGAAATCTAGCGATTAGTGAAGGAGGATTGGTGATAAGTAAGTAAATGATTTATACATAACATTCACACAAAAATAGTCATAAACTTTTTAAAGGGTACAATAAGTAAACTAACAAATATATTATTTTTAAATGTGATTTTAAAATTATTATTGTAGATACTGAAAAATTAGGTACTATTGGTACTAAACAATATATAAAGCATACTATAATATATTAATTAAGTAGAACGTTTAAAATACTTTAAGGTTTGTATCTAGTGTTGCCATTTACATTAATCCATGCCTAACTAATAAGTTGTAGCTAAACTCTGATTTATCATCTATAATTAGCATAATAAAATTCCATGGAATGTTTTTAACTTTAAAAAAATAATGCAGTATTAAATTTATCAACATAAACTAGAAGAAAATAATTAAATAATTAATAATAAATAATAATATATGTATAATTCTATAAGAAAATATACAATATGAAACAGGTGTGCATAGATTTATCATTTATTATTTTAGGATATCAGTTATTTCATGATGTTATTAATTTTAATCATGAATGTTAAGAACAATATATGTTTAAGCACATTTAGTTATTGTTTAATGTGGGCGCATTAGTTAAATAAGTTGTTTTTAGTCAATTATATAAAATAATGAATTTTGCATTAATTAGTGAAATCTTGAGATACTAATAATAGCACATTCAGACTTAATCAAGCTTGAAAAATAAAACCTAAAAGAATTGATTTTATCTTCTGAGAAATATATTAAATACAATCTTGAAGAATTACTTTTTTTAAATAATAACCTAGGGCTCGGATTTATATGCAATAAAAATCTATAAAATCTGCAGAATTGGATTTGTTACAAACTCCAATCTCTAATCATTAATATGGTACAACAAACTTGTACACTGTACAAAATTCTAAAACATGTATTAGTTTTTATGTATTGAATAACATTGTTATTAGTGTAAATTCTATAAGTTTTTCTGTGAGTTTAAATAATATGGTTGGTTTAAAAAAAAAAAACAGGTTTAGTACGTTCAGAAGCATGGAAGCTGTTATTAAATTTACCGAATAATGATGAACAGATATATCCATTGGAAATTATTAAGGAACATCCTGAATACCATCAAGTTGATATGGATGTGAGGAGGTGCTTAAAAAGATTTCCGCCTGGTATATCATATGAGAAAATTGGTATATTGCAAAAAGAATTAATAGCAATTATCTTGAGTGTAATTAAAGATTATCCAGACCTAAAATATTACCAAGTAATTAATTTACTCCAATTATCAAGACTCTCTAGTATTGAGTACTTATTGAATATCTACATGAATTGTCAAATACTTTTAAATTTTGCATTGATTTTAATCAGATCATATTTCAATTTATTTGTTTTTGTTTTAGAATATTTTGATAAAAACATGGTTAATGATAGCAATAATAATTCAAAATGTTACAAAGTCTTTAACTTATATCAGATTAAATTTCTAATTTTTCAATAAGTACTAAAATAATTTTGTTTAATTTACTATGGATTTAAGATTTTTTTTGTGTACAATATTTATTATTATAACAAATATTATTTGATTATTATTGCAGGGTTATCATGATGTCGCTGTCACTTTTCTTATAGAAGTTGGACAAAAAGAAGCATACAGTATAATGAAGCATCTATCATTACATCATCTCAAAGAATTTCTAAAGCCAACCATGGAGGAAACATCATATCTATTATTGCATGTTTTTCCATTGGTTAAAAAGCTTGATCCAGAATTGGAAGAATTTATTGAAAAGTTAGAATTAATACAGTTATTAAGAACCATTTTAATAAACTTAAGCTTTAGATAGGTTCATTTTAGATTCTGAGCGGAGCGATGAATGTATTGATTTTACCATGATGTGTGTGTGTTTTTTTTTGTGTCTGTCATCACGTTTTGGGGCAGTAAAAATGCTTCGATTTCTGACTTCAGTACCTCGTTCGATCAGAAAGTGAATCTAGTTGGTACTTTGGGGGGTCAAAAGTAAAAAATTCTTAATACTTTTCTAAATAATTGAGAAAAACAAACTAAAAATTAAGGGAAAAACGGGAAATTTTACGCACACTCATTTAACTTTAAAACAAATGACCATAGATACATGAAATTTTTACCTAATGTTTATATAAGTATATTCTATCCACCAAGCAATTTTCAAAAAATTTTGACTTAAGTTGAACTATTCATAGGCATTTCAAATTTTCGATCATTATTAGTTTTTTTTAAATTAATATCGATAAAAATTTATTTGTTAGGCAGAAAAGCTTGAAAATTTAATACAAGGCTCTTAACATATTGTTACAATAGCAGTTGAAAAATAAAATAAATTCATAGTCACAATTTTTTTTTATAAGCATTCAAAGTTTGAATTTTGACAAAATACGTAAAAATCACGAAAATTCACAAATTATTTTAAGCTAGAAATTCATAAAAAATTTTCTTTTTAAATCTAAGATTTAAAAATTTAATACAAGATTCCTTACAAGTTTTTCAATCTTTATCACAAATAAAAATTCCACCTGAAATTCAAATTAAATATTTATGAGCATTTGAAATTTAAATTTTTACAACATTGGATTTTCACTTTTAGCGATTTCCTTATTTTGGTGTAATTCTAAAACAAATTACCACAGATACTTGAAATTTTGACTGAATGTTTATATAGGCGTTTTATATATTTGATAAAATTTTCAAAATATTTAGATTTGTTTTGAGCTGTTTACTGACATTTTAATTTTTCAACTTTATTAGTTTTTTTTTCTATAAATATCGATAAAAATGTATTTGTTCGGTAGAAAAGCTTGAAAATTTAATACAAGGCTTCTAACACATTGTAACAATAGAAGTTAAAAAATATTAAAAATTCGTAGGCACAATTTTTTTTTATAAGTATTTAAAGTTCAAATTTTGACTAAATACGTAAAAATTACGGCAATGTTCAAATTATCTTAGATATAAATTCATAAAAGTTTTCCTTTTTAATTCTAAGATTTGAAAATTTAATACAAGGCTCCTAACATATTTTTACAATAGAAGTTGAAAAACAAAAGAAATACATGGTCACATTTTTTTTTTTATAAGCATTCAAAGTTTGAATTTTTATAACATATTATGTAAAAACCACGAAAATTCGTAAATTATTTTATGCTAGAAATTCATAAAAAATTTTCCTTTTATATCTAAGATTTGAAAATTTAATACAAGGCTCATTATATATTTTTACAATAGCAATTGAAAAATAAAAGAAATATATAGTCACAATTTTTTTTTATAAGCATTTAAATTTCAAATTTTGACTAAATACGTTAAAATTACGGCAATATTCAAATTATCTTAGATAGAAATTCATAAAAGTTTTCCTTTTTAATTCTAAGATTTGAAAATTTAATACAAGGCTCCTAACATATTTTTACAATAGCAGTTGCAAAATAAAAGGAATACATAGTCACAATATTTTTTTTAAGCATTCAAAGTTTGAGTTTTGACAACATATTATGTAAAAATCACGAAAATACAGAAATTATTTTAAGCTAGAAATTCATAAAAAATTTTCTTTTTATATCTAAGATTTGAAAATTTAATACAAGGCTCATAATATATTTTTACAATAAAAATTGAAAAATAAAAGAAATGCGTAGTCACAATTTTTTTTTACAAGCATTCAAAGTTTGAATTTTGACAACATATGTAAAAATCACGAAAATTCGCAAATTATTTCAAACTAGAAATTCATAAAAATTTTTCTTTTTAAAACTAAGATTTGAAAATTTTTAATAATCTATAATATATCCTAGACAGATAAACCGTCTTCGCTCAGAATCGTTTTTCGTATACAATGATATAATATCATTGGATTCAAATTTAATTCCATCCATTACAGTAACCCACTTGTAACCTACTGTACAGCAGAGCGACATACACGACTTACCCGCTTTTTTTAAAATTAATATCGATAAAAATGTATTTGTTAGGCAGAAAAGCTTGAAAATTTAATACAAGGCTCTTAACATATTGTTACAATAGCAGTTGAAAAATAAAAGAAATTCATAGTCACAATGTTTTATAAGCATTTAAAGTTTGAATTTTGACAAAATACGTAAAAATCACGAAAATTCACAAATTATTTTAAGCTAGAAATTCATAAAAAATTTTCTTTTTAAATCTAAGATTTAAAAATTTAATACAAGATTCCTTACAAGTTTTTCAATCTTTATCACAAATAAAAATTCCACCGGAAATTCAAATTAAATTTTCATGAGCATTTGAAATTTAAATTTTTACAACATTGGATTTTCACTTTTAGCGATTTCCTTATTTTGGTGTAACTCTAAAACAAATGACCGCAGATACTTGAAATATTGACTGAATGTTTATATAGGCATTTTCTATATTTGATTAAATTAAATTAAATATTTTGAGCTGTTTACTGACAGTTTAATTTTTCAACTTTTTTAGTTTTTGTTTTTTCTATAAATATCGATATTTGTTGGATAGAAACACGACTTACCCGCTTTTTTTCATATATTTATATGGTTGTACTAACTGTTTCATCGGGAGTTACCCATACAAGAATTTTTATCTGAAAAAAAATATATATATATGTCACATTCCTACCATTCGTAAATTAAATGCTTTTTGTGCTAACATTTATTATATCTGGTTAATATTTAAAAAAATTAATTCTTGTTTATGAGATAAAATAAGTTCTAAAATTAATGGAGGTCTGTGACATATCGAAAGTTCTCTTATTGGTCAGTAGTGTCAAAATGTTGAGAACAACTAATTTAAATGAAACAATTTAAAATTAAGCAAATGCATTAAAATTTGAGAATTGAATATTATTTTACTAGAAGGATGGTGCCACTAGTGTATATTTAAATGTATTTTGCTAGACAGATAGCACTACTTTGTATTTTTATGACCCTTTATTTTCCTCTTCAGGGGTTGAATTTCTAAAATTCCTTTTTTAGAGAACTCCTACTCATAGATATGTCAGAGTTCAGCCCATTTATAAATTTTTATATATTATGTATAAAAATATAGGTATACATAGATATAATTTAGATGATATATCTGTTATTATTTATCATTTTAAAAACCATTTATAATTATACTTTTAGGTCTGGTATTGGTACTATATTTGCTCTGCCGTGGTTGATATCATGGTTTAGCCACAGCTTAGATCAACACTCGAAAGTAGTAAGATTATTCGATTACTTCCTGGCATCACCAAAAGAAATCATCTTGTATGTTATAGCGCAGTTAATAAGTTCCAGGCGTGATGAAGTCTTAAATACTGAGTGTGACATGGCTTGTGTTCACATGGTGTTATCAAAGGTATTAAATAAAAGACTTTTTTCATGCACTTGCATAATTATAACACATTTATTTTTGTACAACAGATTCCAGAAAGCCTAAATTTTGAATTAATATTGGATAAAGCTACACAAATGTACAAAGAATTTGATATTTCAAACATAAAAGAAGAAGTTGACAATAGAGTAATTTTAGAGTAAGAAAATAGTTTTATAACTCTTAATAAATTTGTATGCATATCAAAAAGTTATCATAATTATTTCAGAGCTAAGTTACTAAATGATCAACGAAAAGAAAATGCAATGCGGAAAAAAGACAAGAAATTTGCAAATCAAGAACAGCCAGTTTTTAACAAAGCTTTCCGATACGTACCCATATGGGTTAGACCTAGAATGAGATTTGGCTTGTTGTTCTTCGGATTTAGTTTAGCTGCCGGACTTTGGGCGGTTTTGAAATCCAACAACAATTAAAAATGAAAAATTGCTTCATATATTCCAATTATTATTATTTGTGCTATACACAGGGGATCAAATTGACTGATATCTTACAATACATTTAAGGATATGTATTAAATCTTTTTTACTTCTTAATATTTCAAGAATCAATTATTTACATTTTTTTTCTTATCCTTAACTATTTAGTTCACCTTGTTTAATTTAGCCAAATAATTCTATTATTTAAATATTACAACTGTTTTGTACTACTCTTTAGATGTAAAATTTAACTGTGAATACTTTGATTCTATTGTTGATTTTTTTTATATATATATATTTTATGAATCAAATTATAATTGTTAATTAATGTTAAAACCTTTTTAAAATATTACCCGCATCATAAATAGTTTTTATATGAGTCAACTAAATATATTTATTGGTGTCTCCATTTATTTTTTAAATTTGAATTAGTTTATTTTCTTCTTAAAATATTTCAACAACAATAATGTTCTAACCTAACATAAATAAATTAAACACAATGTCGCCTAAAAAATAAAATAAAAAACTTAGTTTTTCCTAAAATATTTTCAGGCCTGAAGAATAAAAATGGGATAATGTTTACACAATATGATCAAATTAACATTTCAACGTAGGTACCTTTATACAAATTAGAATGTTATAATCATCTAAAGGAAATAGATTAAAACATATTTAAAAACTATGAAAATATATTATATCCTATTAATTAATTTAAAAAAATAACTGTTCAACAACTGAAACTAATTGACTAAAAGACAAATATTTAAATGTCATAATTAACATTGACCCAAAAAATATTAATAAACATATCTGCACTTATGTATACTAATATTACAATTCAAATGTTTTATTAATAATAGTAGAACACAAAGCTATTGAAAAAAAAAATGGAATTATTTAATATTTTAGGCATAGCTTTTTCTTTAATGATTAGAACACATTAAAAATGAGGACAGGGTTGTTATAATAGAGGCACCTAAACCAAATAAATAGAGTTAGGAAAAATTAAATTAGTAGTTTAACTAAATCATAATACATAATTTAATCTTTATTAATGTGTATGTATCAAAATACTGAACTGCAAAATATTACCCATAAACCAGGGGTCTTCTACCTTTTTATGCAGCGGACCACATACTATTTATTTTTATTTTTTTTTGAGCCGGATTCGTGGTGTATTTTAAAAGTGTATTTTATGTAAAAATTTAGTTTTATTATCACAATTTTTAAAATTAGTTAGGTACATTTAAAATTACAAATTATTATTATTATTAAAACATGTATAGATAAACATTTTTTTTAATTACAAATTTCTTATATCACATATTTCCGATTGCGATAGCTTAACAGTTAAGCCTTAACTGTTATAATTTTATTGAACTAGAAAATGTACATGCTAAACTTAAAATGTGATCCCGGGCCGCAGGTTGAAGACCCCTGCAGTAAACGATTTCCACATAAAATTAACTTGATAATCAATTTTAAAGACAAATGTTTGAAATTAAATAATAATTTCTTAATACTTATGGATAAAATATGGTATATAATAATGATATAACATAATATGTTATATTTAAGTATATTATATAATATACCACAAAATCAATACAAATAAAATAGGAATTGACTATACTATAACAAACATATATTATAGAAAAATTGTAAATATACCATCTGAAAGTAAAATAAATAATAGAAGCTTAAACACAAATTTCAAAAAACACAGATTATATTTTTAAATTACAACAATGTAACCAAAAAAAAAAAAAAAATGTTTCTTCTCCCAGCATTAACTAATCACGTGGAACCTTGTTTTTGATTTTCAATCCTTTAACTATAAAAGTTAAATGTTTTATGAATTTTTAACAACTTAAGAATTAGTAAATTTTCAATTAAATACATTTTGTCAAAACTTGAACTTTAAACAGTTATAAACTTAGTTTCCAACTGCTCTGTACTAATAGGGAACCGTGTAGTCAACTTTCAAGTTCTTTAACCCAACCCAACAAATAACATTTTATTGACATTTTTAGAATAGAAAGCCCAAAACACAAAACATTTTATATGTCTGTTAATAACTTAAAAAAATTTGAAACGCTTTGAAAATGTTATCAAGTATAAGAATTGATAAAATAAGAATGGTGTAAATTTCAAGTTTCTACAGCTATTCATTTTTGAATAACAACAAAATAGAAATATTGGTATCATAGAAATATAATGAATATCCAATATAATTCATATTGACACTCACAAAAATTTAATTTGTCTTTCCAGGAGATATTTTTTATTTGATAAAAGTAGACAAACTCATGAAGTCATGAATAACCTTGTATTGAATTTTTAAATATAAGATTGTAAAATATAATTTTTTATTAATTAAAAAAAAAAAAAACTAAAATTTAATTAAATTCATTAAGTAAATTTTTGTTGTTTTTACGTATTTTGTCAAATTTTTAACTTTCAATGCTTTAAAAAAAAATTGTGACTATTTTTTATATTTTTAACTACCACTGTGACAATGCATTAGGAGCCTATTAAATTTTGAAGTTGTTGTACCCAACGAATACAATTTTATTATCATTTATAAAAGAAAAAAAACTAAAAATATTGAACGTTTCAGATGTAGGTATATAATAAATAACTTAAAAAGATTTGAAATATTTTGAATGTTTTATCAAGTATGGAAAATGCCAGTAATAACCTAACCTAACATTCCGTTAAAAGTTCATGCAACTATGGTTATTCGTTTTAGAGCTACACCAATATCTAAAATTGATTTTGCGTAAAAATTCCCGTTTTTCCTTAATTTTTTTTTTTGTTTTTCCGGTACTTTTGAAAACTACTTAACATTTTTAATTTATACTTCCCCAATGCACCAATTAGATTCACTTTTCAACCGGAATAGTTACTGAAGTTTAAAATCGATTATTTCAACAACTAATCGTGTACACACTCAAAAAAATATAAAATATATAAAAACACACATCATTCTAAAATCCATACATTCATTGCTCCGCTCAGAATCTGAAACAATAATTAATACACCATTTTTACTTCGATAAAACGAAATTGGTTGAATAAAATATTCTTAATGTAAGACAGACAAAATATGTTTGAACATCATAATTACAATAAAATAATATTTACTTTATGTCTGACTATACTTAAAAATAAAATAAAATAAATTTAACACGACTGAAATAGTGAAATCAATATAAGTATAAATTAATTTTTAATAGGATTTACCTTGATTAAATATTTTCCAACAAATTCTAAGGTCGAAAACGATGGTTGCAATTAGGTAGTTGAACCTAAAAGATGCAATATTGAATATATTTAAAAGGATATTTCACCACAATAGTATTTCCTAATTTTTATGAAATGATACAACTTGCTTTAACATTACTTCTTAGTCTGCTACGTGCGAAAGTTTTGTTGGTATGAGGAAAATAAAAATATGACTGGGAACATCTATACAAAAAAAAGTGAACTTTCAATATTATATATTGAAAAAGATAAGACTAAAGCTTTAAGTAATGAAGCTATTTCAAATAATTTGAACAACAAATTTAATAGAATAGTAAAATTAAGTTAATATGGTAATTGTATATTATTAAATATTAATTATTCTTTTTCATTATGTTTGTAAGTATTTAAGTTATTATGATAACGAGAACCTTCCACAATTTTTACCAGTGATTTAATGTAATAATTACTTGTTAGGGGGGGGGGAACGCCCTTTCGGGTCTATTTATTGGTATCAAATATTTGAGCTCCCCTGAATATTTCATAGGATCTCTATCTATGCGTATAACATGTATAGTACCTATACATAATAATAATATAGAGTATATTATAATACATCTTAAAATAATTATTATCTAACCTAACCTGACCTATACGCGTCTGAACTTCTGGTGGTGGTACTAGTATGGCATGTAAATGGAAAAATGGAATGAACATGCGTTCGCTTGCACGTGATAAATAAGAGTGTATATAGGCATAGGCAAGTAGCAAGGCATATAAAGAGATAGAATTTGAATGTGTATTGGCTTATGTTATCGATGTGCATTTTATCGTTCGATAATAAAATAGGAGTATTGTTGTACGTGCGATGCATGAGATTATTTTTATCAATGAATTTCTCGGAACAATAAAATTGTTATCTATACGACGGACAAAAAGGTTAGGTTTCAGTTAGCTGGAAACTCGTGATCCATTCGATTTCACTTAAAATATAATATACACAGCACTACTGTTGCACAATACGTCAGCTTTGTAACTACAGATATACTGATATAAGCATGTCGGTGACGCGAAGACACAAAATTTCACCTTTCCAAAAAGTGCCCAACGCGCCTAAAGAAGTTATCACTTCAAAAACCATCAAATGTATGAATATAACAAACTTCAGATGGCAGTCAGCGTGAAGGATCAACATTTTTTTTTTGAAAAATTGAAAAATTGAGTACCTAAATAAAATAAATATTAATTTAAGACTAAAAATAAATAATCCCCGTTTAACTTTACTAAACAAGAGAAATAAAAAAAAAGAGGAAAAATTAAATTCTGAACACAAAAATCAGAGAAAGTTTGGAGAAAATTAAAAATTAATCTTATTCCAAAATACTTAATGTAGCACATAATATAGTAGTATTAAATTGTATGTAGGTATTTAATTATTGTCGTGCTCTCAGATAAGTATTAAAGCCCCTTATACCATTGGAATAACATAATTTAATTTATAAAAACTAGAGGTTAAACTACATCGCCTCATAACTTATGTATTATTACGTGAATTTCAACACAAGTTATTGCCAACAATTATTAAATCTAGACACCGGGCACTTGGAATTTGTGACGTTTCAGATGTTTTAGGAACTTAGTTTCAATTTCAATAATGGGGTTTTTAAAATCCTACATATACCTCCTATATAAACGTGTATATTTAGAAAAATTATAGATTAAGGTTTTTATGCAAAACAATGCGTTATTATACTTCCTATAGTGGATACACAATACACTATTGTTAGAAGGTCTCGTGTATTAAATGTTTATAAATCATGATTCACGTAAGTATATGATTATGTAATTAAAAAACGCGTTGAAGCCGTGTCTTGGATAAGTTCTAGGTGCGTGGTCAGATGAAAAATTGCTTTAAATAATCACGCACGATGAATCTGTGCACGAACGTGGCGCCGTTGGCTTCCATTGGCAACGCGCACCACGCGAAAAACACAATCTTGGCGAGGAAGTAAAACGGTATGATCTGCAACACGTCACCGCACAGTTGCTGCACGATGAGCACGGCCGCAAACGTTATCCAGTACGTGAGCCACCGGGTGGCCGGCGAAACGGGTGCACCACGTCCGTGCTGTTCGGCGGGCACCGGTGGAGATGGTGTCTCACCACGAATGTCGTCCCGCATCATGAGTTCGATGGTGGCGTACATGGGATACGCGAACCCCAGCAGGTTGCTGACCAGCATAACCATTCGGCCTGATGCGATGACGAACGCTAAAGCGGTCAACATGCAGCCCAAGAACAGTTTCACATGGCTGATACCGGTCCGACCCTCGAGCCACACGAATGGCGCCGTCCACGATCGGGTCCTGTCCTGCAACGCCGAGTCGATCGTGTTATAGACGTTTATGAGTGCCATGCTATGTCCCTCCTCTCTTGAAACCTTTGTTGACGGCTGTAAATGGAAAACATTTCATCATTATGTGTAGGTATATTACTATTATTATTATTAAACAGACAATGACTTATGTAGTTATGTCACATGGAAGGTGTGTGTGTGTGTGTTTACTTACCACCCTAACTGTGTGTACCCTCAATACAGTTATTAAGCCGAAGAGGCAATTTTCTCGATAACGATATTGTAATATAAATTATCGTTGATAGTTAAATTGTATTTATAATAATATTAAACGTGATCGTTGGCAAGTGTAGATCGTATACAGTTTCCATGACAAAATTACTACGACGACGAAAAAGAAAGCCGCCAAATATATGATTTAATCATCATCAATAGATGTAATTTACATCTGGGCATCTGGCTGAACTGGTTATCAGACCTTGGACAAAAGAGTATAGATGTATATTATATAGGTACTGGTAAATTTAGTGTTTTTATTTTTGTTTTATTTATTTACATTTTTTGTCTGTTTTATATTTAGTTTGACTATTTCAAGGAATAGTTTTTTGTTTTTGTGAATGTCTAGCTATAATGTGGCATTAGTCATTAATTCTTTAGCATTCGTTGTTAAAAATCATTTTCAATTTTGCTCAAATATTCAAAAGCTATTAACCTCATTTATCTCCGAATTTTCAAATATCATGAAAAACTTCTCATTTCCCTTCTTACCACACTAGTAAGTAAATCCAAATTATAAATATCTTAACTCATTGAAATTACGCTATTCCACATTGTTTCCTATAACTATTATCAAGTGCGTTATCTAACTTTTTATACTTTGTACGTTCTTATATTTTAATATTTAGTATATTTATATTCTATATGTATATATGGAATTTATCTCATTTTTTCTTAAACTATTAATTGTATATAATACTAGCTGATCACTGTGCACTTAGTTGCCCGTTAAAAATACCGACTCTATATGATTCAACATTTTTAGTTAATTCATCTTTTATATTCGACTTATCACGATTAAAATTTCCCGTGGATTTACTCTATCTTAATCTCTATACAAATTTTTTAACATAGTCATTTAAAATACAGGACTAAAAGTATATTATATTATTTATTTTTTATTACAATCATAATATTTTCTTGCATTTTTAGCCTTGTTAAGGTGAAACAGATTATAAATTTGTACCTAATAACAAATTGCTAATTTCTTATTCTTCCATACTAAAGTACTAAATTATAACCTGCAATAACAACTATATAATACACATTACACAAGAATATATTTAATAGTATTATTATTTCTATAAAAAATCTCAAATTTTCAATAAAAAAATAGATTCATGGGATTGTTTAGCTTTCTGAAACTAAGACATTTTTAAATCAGTTAAATAGTTCCCAGGCACGAATCTAGAACATATTTACGGGGGGGGGGGGGCATCTTAAATAAAATTTCAGCCTAAGTCTGATAAAAACGTTGTACATACCTACCATGTAAGCTAATAAGCAAATATTATTTAAACCCAGTTTATCAGTACAATAAAATATATAAAATAATTTATGTTGATTATCGACAGTTACAGCGGCTGTGAGCGTATTGTATCGTACCTATATATCAACTAACAAATTATCATCACTCAATAAATATCGTCAATAATAAAATAGATAGGTACTACAAACATTTAGGCATTTTATTGCATAAAACAAGCTTAAATATTCAATTAGATTAGATTAGCTTTTTGACGGCGACCGATAAAAACGGACACGTCCGAAACGCTATCGGCTGCCGAAAATAGATATAATAGAAAATCCACCAGTCTACGATGGGTGGCATGGCCCATTGCCCCCCCCCCCCCTTGGATCCGCGCCTGATAGTTCCAGAGATTCAACCGATCAAATGAACAAAAATTTTTTTTCTTTATATTATATTTCTAAATTCCTTAGTGCGCCACTACATTTTACGGTTTAAGGACCTCTGTACAAAATTTCAAGTCTTTAGATAGTCTATAGTCTAGATCCAGCAGTTTGGTATGTATTTTCACGATTTTCTATTGAATATCTAGATCCCGGCTTTGCCCTTGTGCAGTTTGGTTTTGTGGCAATATAGTTTATACGCTATATATGTGTGTCCCAGTTTAGTGTACCTCAGTGCACATATAAATCAGCGTCAGTGTTTCTAGATTTAGTAGATTTGTGAAATAATTAGATCTAGATATGCAATTCAAAGTTACGGAATGGAATTAGCACTTCTTATAATTTTTGACATCGCTTAAACTACTTTACTCCTTAAAATTTCTCAAATTCAATTCAGTAGTTTTTGAGTAGGTATATAAGCTACATACATACATTTGGTTTTAAGATATTTTAGTTTCTTTATTCTAAGTCATAAGCGTGACAATTTGATGCATGCTTGTACCTGATCTACCCGGGTAACCGATGGCATCCATTTAGAAACCAGAAAAGTTTCAATTTGTAACGTCATAATTTTTAACTGTCATAATTTTTTTATCTGTAGGTATAATATTGTTCACAATATTTTGTAGCACTATATTATTATAATTTATCTATGTCAACCTTTTCTAAAGTGTGCCTTTACGTGTTCAACGTGATTTTTGTAGAATTGTATAGGTTTTTAAAATAAACTTGAAAACCTGACGATGGCCAGATAAAAACGATTATACGATATGTAAATAAAAATGAATAAATTATATATATATTTTTTTTTTTGGCTTCGGCCTTTATGACCATGCCGCTAAATACAAATCTTGCCATCTGCCTCTGTCCTCCACAGCTTCTCTCCATCTGATTTCTGGATCTAACGTTTGTAAGTCCTTTTTTACATAGTCTTCCCACCTCAACCTGGATCTTCCTAAAGGTCTTTTACGTATTGGATCTTCCTCTATTACCTGTATAACTAAAGATCCTTGCTTATGCCAGTCATGACCCCCCCCCCCCCACATGAGTCTTCTTTTTGTGATCTCCTTAACTATGTCAGATATCTGAAACTGTCTTTTGAGTTCATAATTCTGTAATTTTGAAAATAAATTAATAAATAATACATATAAACATATATAACATATTTCCATATTATCCATAACGGTTCTTCTGGTTTTATTTCTTTTTTCTCTTTCTTATGATTAGTCATCTTATGGCATGGAAAGGGCTCAAAAAGGGCACCGTAATCCAATTAATTTTGGGAACCACTGACTTATATAATATGGAATTAATCTCTAAATATTAGTTGATATCATATATTTGTTTAAAATTCAAGTCTTAATGCATCAATAAATAATAATAATAAATACTAGGTGATCAGTTCAAGATTCTATACTCATTATTTTGATGTCACTTTTTTGAAAATATTAGGTATGTTTTACTTAATATTTTAATATTCATTTACATTTCACTAATATACTATCCAGGAGTATGAAATAAAAATGTATTTTGTCACTGAAAAAAACTTTTAAAAATAATGAATAGGTATAGGCACTTAAGTGAATCACATTGCATAACATTATTACATCTAGAAAAGTAATATTTTTTGTCAAATCGTTTCCACATATTTTGTTGTTATGGTATTTTAATATTCAGTTGTTCATTCTACCCATTATATTGTTACATTACTTCTCAAGGTTATAGGTACATGTGTAAAATTTCAATGCCGATGTATCTAATGATTATAGAGTAAAACGAGATTTGTTGGAATGCAACTAATTATTCGGTCATTTAATTGAATTTTGTTCTGAAAATATTCATTTTTAAATAAATTTTGTCTGTTTCAGGGCCTTCGGAGTCTGGTCTATATCACCAGAATTTAGGAATAAATTACTTTGATTGTGCTTTTAATTACTTTTAACAATTACCTAAATGAGTTTTAATTAGATATCATGACCGTGTCATGTTTAAAAAAAATGTCCAGTGACAAAAATGCAATTTAATGAGTATAATATAATATATTTTGTTCTGATCATTTTAAAATGTACAAAAAATGTTCATAAAAAAACTTGAAAATAGTCATGTCAATAAAATCCTCCAAGCATATTATAATATTATTTATATTCTTGCCTTTAAATTGTAAAATAAGTAAATTATCCACTATAATTTTAGAAATTAAAGATATTAATGTATTAGCATAACGTAAAATTAGCCATATTCTACTGATAATGTCTTCAAATAACAATGAAATAAAAAACATACTTAAATTTGTAACATTAAAATAATATTATATTTCTATTTTTAAAGTTCTATGCTCTTTTTGATGGTAGGGTTTAAAATTTTAAAAACTAGGTATAATTTCTTTATAATAAACACTATATTATAATTGATAGCTGATCCCGTTCAATAAACATATTTGGAAGCCCGCCTAATATATTATATTGATCCTTAGTGAATTTAAGCAATGTTTTAAAAATATTTCTTGTGATGTATCTTCCACAGGTGCAGTGTATTGAGTTCAGGTCCATAGACGTGATAGGGGGCATGCAGGGTATGCATTTTTATGAGGGGTGAAAATTGATTATAGAAAATTGAAACATCTAGTTATCAGTTATCAACTACCAAGTATTTGTGAAGTACATACTTTTTGTATTTTTTCATGGTATTTGTTACAATATTTTTTTAAATAAATAGTAGATATTTCAATATTTGAGTATAGAATATACTGTATTATATATATCATCAAAATTTTACAAGCTTAAAATAACTTTCATGGGCGCCATTGTCAACCTATCTGCATACTCTGAAAAAAAGGCCTGCGCACGCCTTATTTTCAAGTCCGGTGTAGTAATTAATATCTTTGAAGCTGTGAAGAAATTAGAAAAAATATTCTATCTGTCAAAGTCAGTGAAACATTTTATTCATTCTTCACATTTATTGTTCAATACGTTTGTAAGATTTTAGGACTGATTGCGGATACGGGATAAGTAACATGTAAGAAGCTGATATTGTCACTTTACATACCTTTAACCACAGTTGAAGCTGGTTTGGCGTTAAATTTCTGGGAGTGAAAAATCTTACAGCGAAGTCAGCTCGTCTCTTACGTTCACACGCTTAAGATAGCAAATACCTACTATAAGGTTATAGTTATTTATAATATAAATATTTCGATACTACATATTAACCTGTTGAACTGGATGATGTTTAGCATTTACTCAATAACCCAATAATAAATTCAATAACACATTTCCAATGGATTAGTGTAAAAAATATATATAATAAAATACAATTTGGTAGATGTACTGTTTATTATTTTGAATTGAGTTAACTATTTAGCTGCTTAAGATTCTGAATACATGAATAGTTATAACTGATTGTTCGAAGTATGTCACCTATTGTTGAAATCAGATTTGGAGAATTTTAATTACATTTTTGTCCTTGATTCACAACGGCGATAATTGCTACTTGTTTAATTTATACAAAACATATAGGTAACCTGTGTAATGACATTTTAAAATGCATAAAAATTAACATTTTTCTAAAAAAAGAATTTGCATTAATTAAATGTAAGCTAGGTTAATATGTGTTTAATTCAAATTAAATTGGCAATGATCGCAATGTTTACCAAGTATACAGATATTATAGTTAGTTATCAGATTAGAACATAATAACAAAAGTTTGATAAATTTTGAATTATTTTATTTGAGTGGGAGCAGGGTAATTTTATTTTAAATGTAAGTTCAATTTTAAAATAATGTGAAAAATGACTATAATATTACACTTAATATCAATACAGGTAGGTACTAGGTAGGTACATATGTATAATGTATAAATAATAATATTGTTTCCGTTCTATAATATATTTATTATTTATACGTATAAATACCTATAACCTTTTTGTCCTAAAGTTCTTACCTTATCCAATGTGTCATTTGAATGCTTAGCAGTTTCATTTAAATCAAATAATTTTAAAATTATTATTGTTACTATTTTTATCTCTCCAAGTAGTTATGTTGATGTATATAAATGCCAATGCGCCGAGATAGAGGACTTAAGGGTAATTTTCTCTGATTATACTTTTATAATACCTAGTCGGTGATTTTAATTTACCTGGGTAAAATAGTCTAATCAAAATTATGCTATATTATCTGGTCATTCTTCTGATAAATCAAAGGTTCTTGCTGAAACAATTGCATATACTAGTATGAGCAGTTTTTTCAACACAATTTTATATCCAATCATAGAAATAATATACTAGACTTAATCATTTCCGATAATAATACTCTGTAAGTATCAAAGTGTTAGTTGCCATTATTTTCTGTTGACGCCGCCCATCCTCCACTTTAGATAAATGGTCCAAATTTTATTTCCTCTCTTAAAACAGCATCACCGTCCTTAGAATTTAATTTTCATCATGCTAATTATGATTCGATTAATGCTCACTTAAATAATATTGATTGGGATTCTTTATTAAATGAATCGCTAGATTTCTTAGTTACCATATCTAATTTCTACTCGGTCATTCATAATGCAATTGACATGTTCATCCCTAAAGTGTATAAACATAAAAACCAGTGCCCTGAATGGTTAGGTTAGGTAAGCACACACTTTTACGTGTGCAAGCGTACCGATTAGACGTGCTTCCAAGTGTCGTTCCCTTATCTAACCGTTGCACATTCATTACGCAATTCTACGCCGACGTCTACTCAGGTAATACAATGCTTTATCATATTACGATATATATTAAAACATAATTACCCCGATAATCGTACATCCGTACAAAAGCGAACTAAATATTATGTCTGAACCAAACCGTATTCAATCTCCCGACAAAAAAAATATGACCGATCTTAATAAACCGTCAACCAACACTCAACACATACTTACACAAAGTACAAATACTCCAAGCTTTGCATCAAAAGTAGCCTCCGAACAACTACCAAAAAGAGAATTAGCCATAGTATTTAACACTATCGAAAATATACCACAAATTGAATATCTTATCGCTCTTTCCAAATTAATTTCACCGAAAGACATTACGTATGCTTCACGAGTATCTAATGGTCGTTTCTGTGTTTATCTCTCAAACAAAAATACAATCGACAACCTTCTTGACAATCACCAAAACATTACCGTCAATAACCAGATTATCAATATTCGCTGTTTAATTAACCCAGCAAAAAAATTAATATTATCTAATGTGTGCCCAACAATTCCTAATTCTATTATCGAATCGAGTTTAAACTATGCCGGTTTTACTTTAGTATCGCCGATTATTAAACTAAGAGCCGGATTTAATATAGAAGGTTTTACACATATAATGAGTTTCAAAAGACAAATTTTTGTCAAACCAGATGATTTTGAAAACAAACCTACATCGATTATAATTAACCACGAAGACATTGCATATAGAATATTTATAAACGACGACACAGTAACATGTTTCCACTGTAAATTAAAAGGACACATTTCAAACCAATGCCCTAACCTGAAAACACATTTAGTACTAAATGAAACGCACAATAGCTCTACACCCGAAACAAAAATAAATGAGAACATGACATTAGACAACGAACCCAACACCGAATCAAACGAAGATATTAACAATATTGAATTAAACATTGCACCTCCCATAGGAATAAAAAGACCGGCGCCTTCTACATCATCCCTTTCTCCCCCCCCTACTTCCCCGAATAATGAAACCTCAAACGAATTCTCAATGGATCACACCTCACAAGATATAAACGAAAACGATAATTCAGATTGGATAACAAAATCAACAAAAAAACAACAAAAAAAACGAAAGAGAACCCCTTCTCTTGAACATTTCATCGCTAACCTGAATATAAGCTTAAAACCCGCAGAAAAATTTTTTTGAAAGAAAAACACGTGCAATCTCATTTATTCAATTCAAAGATATGATTGAAAATGCACAAGAGAACAACAATATAATTGAAACAGTCCTACAATACTGTGACATACAAAATGCAATCTCTATAATCGAAATAGTAAACACAGCATATATAACAGACCGCAGCCTAAAGACTCGCCTTGGAAAACTACTAAAAATTTTAAAAACCCACCTCCAATCGTCCTAATATTTTCGATAAACTAACATAAAGCTTATAACATATCAAACTTGAAAAATGAATTCACTTATACAATGGAACCTAAATGGTTTTTACAAAAAAATAATTGACCTAAAACTCTTAGTAAATAATTTAAAACCTAGTATTATTTGTCTCCAAGAAACAAATTTAAAACCTAACCATAATGCAACAGTGAAGAACTACCAAGGATATTTCAAGGAAAGACAAACAAACCCAAACCGCGCCAGTGGGGGAGTAGCTATCCTAGTTAAAAATAATATAAAATCATCACCAATACCGATCATCTCAGAACTTGAAGTAATTGCAACAAGAATACAGCTACACCATGAGATAACCATATGCAATATATATTTACCTGATAGTATGGTTTTTTCTTACCAACAAATTATTAATATAATAAAGCAACTACCCTCACCTTATATAATGGTCGGCGATTTTAACAGTAGAAATACAAATTGGGGATGCAATCACACCGATCCTAGAGGAAAAATTATTGAAAAAATCATAGATGACGAAAACATTACACTCCTCAACAATGGAACCTGTACTCGTCATAATTCATCCAAAGGAACCTTTTCAGCGATCGACCTTTCCTTAGCCTCTCCGTCAATTTCCCCATACCTCTCATGGGAAGTCAAAACCGACTATTTTAATAGCGATCATTGGCCAATATTAATTAATATACACCATAGAAACAGTCCGCAGACCCCCTACAACACAAACAAATGGAACCTAAGAAATCCAAATTGGACGCTATTTTCAGACATAGTAGACAAAACTATGTCAGAAAACCAAATGCTTAACAACGAATTAAATACAGATGACATTGATATAATTGTAAAACAATTCACTTCAATCATAACTGAAGCCGCCCATAAATCCATAGGAAAAACAATAACACACCCCAAAAAAACTCCCGTCCCTTGGTGGTCCAAAGAATGTAATAATGCTATAAAAAACTACAAAAAAGCACTCAACAGATATAAAAAAACTAAAACAATCCCTGACCACATAAATTTAAAAAAAGCCAAAGCTCTATCAAGAAGAATTATAAAACATCAAAAAATTGAATCTTGGAAAAAACTTATAAATGATCTAACCCCCAATACACCAATTAAAGAAGCATGGAAAAAAATACGATTAATAGAAGGCATACAATTCAATGAAACCCCTCAAACACTGACAATAGGAGACAAAACCTACCACTCCTCCTTAGAAAAAGCTGAAGCCCTTGCTGAAATCTTTGAAAAAAACAGCAGTGATGAAAATTATTCCCCCGAATTTAGAAACTCAAAATCAAAAAATGAAACAGATAATCCAATTACATTTTCAATGGATGAAAACCATCCAATAAACACACCTATCAATGCACAGGAACTCTATGATGCACTTTATAAATGCAATTCAAAAAACAGCACAGGCCATGATGAAATACCATACATATTTATTAAACATCTTCCTATCAGTGCCATCTCTATACTACTAAAAATCTTCAACTTAATATGGGAGAAGAGGACTTTCCCTACTTCTTGGAAAAGAGCCATTATTATACCAATACTTAAACCCAACAAAGATCGACACGAAGTTACATCTTACCGGCCAATATCTCTAATATGCACCCTAAGCAAATTGCTGGAAAAAATTGTTAGCAAAAGATTATATTGGACTTTAAAACATACAAATTTTATCAGCAACCAACAATTTGGTTTCCAAAGAAATAAGTCCACCATAGATGCTTTAACTATACTAACAGAAGACATTTACTCAGCCTTCAACATCAAACAACACGTACTTTTAACTTCACTTGACATTGAAAAAGCCTACGATATGGTTTGGCGCCATAGAATACTAGATATACTCCAAAAAAATAATATTAATGGCAATACACTCGCCTATATCTCAAATTTTCTATCAAAACGAACCTTCTCTGTGAAATTAAACGAAACCTACTCCAGTAATCACAATCTCCAAAACGGCATTCCCCAAGGATCAAGTTTAAGTGTCACCCTCTTTATAATAGCTATTAACGAACTTCCAAGTATAATACCACCACCACTCAAAACCATTATGTTTGCCGACGATAGTACTATCTACTGCAAAGGAAGAAATGTAAACACATCTAAAACAATCATGCAAAACGCCATAAATGAAATCAGCAAATGGGAAAAATCTACGGGATTCAAATTTGGCCCAGCAAAATCCAAAAGTATCCTTTTTTCATACAAAACAAATATAACCCCACCTCATATTTACATGAACAATATTCTAATTCCGCCCACAAATGACTTAAAAATGTTAGGCTTAAACCTAAACAATCAACTAAACTGGTCCAAACACATAAAATTTTTAAAAACTAAGACCAAATCAAGATTAAATGTAATCAGGGCCATTTCCAATCGAGCATGGGGTGCTAACAGCATCATCATAATGAGAACATATAAAAGTCTAGTACTATCCGTCATAGATTACGGTTCCATAATTTACGGAGCAGCCCCTGAAGCAATCTTAAAACCATTAGATCCAATCCACAACCAAGGAATTCGACTGAGTATTGGCGCATTTAAAACTAGCCCCATACCTAGCATTCTATGTGAAGCAAATACTCCTCCACTCGAAATAAGACGAAACATGCTCACCTATAAATTTGCACTTAAAAGACTAGCCGACAAGAACAATGCTATATCACCATACCTTTTCAACACTTCACCTCCTTCATTACACTTAAAAAAAAATCAACCAATATCTACACGAATTAAAAAATGGCTTGACACAACAAATACACCACTGCCTAAACTGCTCTCCCCTACGCCCTACATATTCCCCCCTTGGAAAATGAACCTAAACATCAACACCTCAATGATCCAAGAAATCCAAAACATAGAGCCGTCCGAAATCCCTAAACATTTTAATGACATTATACTTAAGAATTTCTGTAATCATAAAATTATATACACCGATGGATCAAAATGCAACGTCAAAACAGGACTAGCTATAATCACAGATGAAGAAACCTTTAAGTTCTCTTCACTGGAGATTAATTCTATTTTCACCATCGAGGCACTAGCGATCCTGAAAGCCATAGAACTAACTGAACAAAATTGGAAAAATACAAAATCTTTCTTAATCGCCAGCGACTCCCTTAGTTCTATTCTAGCTATACAAAACCAAGGGACATCAAATGAAATAATAAAAAACATACAAGAAAGAGCCTCTTCCCTTGCCCCCCGTTCGGTAACCTTCATGTGGATTCCTGCCCACAAAAACATACCAGGAAATGAAAAAGCTGATGTAGCAGCTAAAGAAGCCGCCTCCACCAACATCAATACCCCCAAATTAGACCTTTCGTCTTTCAAGGACACCGCCCGAAACTCCTTAATAAATAGCAAAAAGATTCACCAACGACTCTGGGACCAGGAACTGAACAACAAACTACATCAAATAAAACCTTTTCTGTCACCTAACCCAAATCCTCCCTCAAGTACGAGAAGACAACAAGTAATATGGACACGGATGAAAATTGGACACACTAACATCTCACACGTACACCTAATGAGAAGAGAGCCGAGACCAAACTGCGAACTATGCAACAACGCACCGATTTCCACAGCACACCTACTCCTGGAATGCCCTAATCTATCTGAACAAAGAAAAATCTTTCCACACTTAACATTAAAAGATATTTTAAGTATAGATAATTTTAACCTCCTAATAACATTCCTTAAAATAACTAATCTCTATAATAGAATTTAAATAATTATATATTACTGTTACCTATACCATTAACACCATATACCTGTATTATACTGTACTTCCTTTATTTAAATATTAATATTAAGATGATTGTAAATAACTTGTAAACATGTTTTTCCGGCTAATGACTTTATTGTTGAAGCCTTATCATTAATAAAAAAAAAAAAAAAAAAAAAATACCTATAACCTTTTTGTCCTAAAGTTCTTACCTTATCCAATGTGTCATTTGAATGCTTAGCAGTTTCATTTAAATCAAATAATTTTAAAATTATTATTGTTACTATTTTTATCTCTCCAAGTAGTTATGTTGATGTATATAAATGCCAATGCGCCGAGATAGAGGACTTAAGGGTAATTTTCTCTGATTATACTTTTATAATACCTAGTCGGTGATTTTAATTTACCTGGGTAAAATAGTCTAATCAAAATTATGCTATATTATCTGGTCATTCTTCTGATAAATCAAAGGTTCTTGCTGAAACAATTGCATATACTAGTATGAGCAGTTTTTTCAACACAATTTTATATCCAATCATAGAAATAATATACTAGACTTAATCATTTCCGATAATAATACTCTGTAAGTATCAAAGTGTTAGTTGCCATTATTTTCTGTTGACGCCGCCCATCCTCCACTTTAGATAAATGGTCCAAATTTTATTTCCTCTCTTAAAACAGCATCACCGTCCTTAGAATTTAATTTTCATCATGCTAATTATGATTCGATTAATGCTCACTTAAATAATATTGATTGGGATTCTTTATTAAATGAATCGCTAGATTTCTTAGTTACCATATCTAATTTCTACTCGGTCATTCATAATGCAATTGACATGTTCATCCCTAAAGTGTATAAACATAAAAACCAGTGCCCTGAATGGTATATTAGGGTACTAAAATCTTTAATATACAATAAAAAGCGATTCCATAAAGAATTTAAGATTACAAGAGATCCACAAACCTATAGTGATTTCTCGCCATTACGTAGCTTATGCAAACAGAAATCTAAATTGAGCAACTCGCTTACGTTATTTACAAAATATCCTATCTAACCTTACCTCAAATCCAGAATCTTTCTGGCAATACATTAAGGGATTAAAAACAAATAATTGTATACCACTTGGTAGGTACTATGATTTTTATTGATAAGTCATCAACAGGTGGTCCTGAGGTCGCTAATCTTTTTAAAGAATTTTTCAGTCCGGTCTATTCTACTAACAACTTAAATATAAGCAAATGTTTTGATTATTCGAAAAATTATGAAGACATATACCTACAACCATATATCAAATTTACTGTTAGTGAGATCTTTGAAGCCATCAATTCCTTAGACTAAAATCCGTGCCCTGGCCCAGATGGTTAGGTTACTCACAAGTTGGACTGGTAGAATCCATTGAGCGTGTACAAAGAAGATTTTTATGTTTAATCGCATATAAGAGACGTATGCATACTAATATTCACCCATCCGAGTCTATTTTCTTTAATTCTATACAGGTATCCCTTCACCTAGACTCCCTTGTTAATATACGAAAATATTCAGATATTTGCTTTCTATATAAATTAGTTAATGGTGTTATATCTTGTCTAGAACTATTACAGTCTTTACACGTCCATGTTCCTAATTTTCATTCTCGTTCTTGTCCAATATTTGAAATCCCCTTTCATCGAACTTCTTATGGCTTTAATAACCCAATTGATCGAATAGCCAAAAAGTGCAAACAATTGAAAAATTTTGATTTGTTTATTTTAAATGATTTGTATTCCTTAAAACACTGTTTCAAGCAGCCTAATGATCATTAAAAATTATTTATTAATATTTTATAAAAATTTTTTAATATTATGTATGCAATTTATATTACTATTCTACTTTTATCTTTATTTTAACAATATTACTACTATACTTAATTTCAGTTTACTTGAGCCCACCTAGGCGTTTATACCAAATAAATAAATAAATAACAACATAAACGACAAGATGTCAGGATATGCCATTACTCGTTATCATAACATGTTTACAATAAATTCAAATTTGTCAAAATGTCTTGAAATATTCCATTGTTACATTGAATACTCATTAAAATAAGTATTTGAGTACAAATACAACAAAAAAGTTCAAAAATACTTAAAAACAGTAGTTAGAGATATTTTTTTATTTTTTAGAAATACATTTTTTTTACCTCACAAATCAACTAAATCTGTTATTTTTTATATTGTCAAGTTTTACATTAATTTATTAGATTTATTTTATACCCTGATTATTTATTGTATGTTTAAATATTACTTGTTTGTTTTTCAAGTCAATGTACTTTAATTTTCAGTTGGGTATAAGTCATGTAAAAAATATGTTATTTTTATCTATAATATCTATAGATATATTAAAATACTAGATATCTGACATGCTATAATCTATGTAAAGTTGAGCATAAATTCACAATAATGTTTAATAAGTATTTGAAGTTAGCAGAAAAAAATCACGAAAATTTGCAAATTATTTTGGGTTGGAAATTCATAAACATTTTCTTTTTTTCATCTAAAATTTAATATAAGATTGCTTTTAAGTTTTTTTACCTTGATAAAAAAAGTCGAATTAAATTTCAAGGAGCATTCGAAATTCAAATTCCATTTATCTTGAGCTATTTTATTATTTTATTGTAATTCAATATAACGAATAACCGTTAGTATATTAAATTTACATGATAGGTATGTTTAGTATGAAATTTTATATACTTGATAAAATTTACAAAATATTTTGACTTGTTTTGAGTTATTAACAAATATTTAAAATTTTCAATTTAAGATATTTCAATTTCTAAAGTAGATATACTATTATATTTTATAAACGCAATGAAATTAATTTTCAAATTCAATTTTTTGACAAAATTTAATTTAATTTACTGTAATTTATTAGTATTAATGCTTTATAATAAAATAAAATACAATATTCACAAAAATATCATAAAATATATACTTTTATTAAAATTATAGACTCACAGATCACCTTCGATTAGAATCATTTTTCATATATAATGATATTATACCATTTAATTCAAATCGAACACATCCATTGCAGTCACTCTCTAGACACCCGTCCGTTTTTTTTCAATGCAATATAATATAGGGCGGAACTCCTTTCGCCCAAAAATAAAAAAAATAGTTTCCTCTTTTCGCCTACAAATAATTGTTATTCTTTTCGCCCACGGTTTCACGTTTTACATTTTGGAAACCACTGTCTCAAAATTAATAAATTAATAATTTAAAAAAAATCATATAATAATCAAATAAAAATATATATATAGGTATATAGGTAATATAATAATAATTAATAAATTATAATAAATATAATAAATTAATAATAATTAACATTACGTAGGTAATACGTACGACATATCTACATAATTTATGTACAGATTTATAATTGATATATATTATACTTAGATACTTACATCTTTTTTTACACAATAATAAAATTAATGATATAATAAGTTCGTTAATATAAAATAATATTTTAGGTGTTTGTCATTTATTTTTATGACTTCGTTAAAAAAAAGTTATTCATGGATTTAATTTAGATTTACATTTTTTGTATAATTGAATGCCATTGATTTAATGAACTCATACCGGCTTAACTCTCCTCTATTGTACTTTTCAATTGTTTTTTCCTTTTTTAATTAGCGTTCTCTTACTTGTCTGTCTTTGGGAAAGTGTTGTAGGTGGATACTATTTAATTTAATATAAACGTCGGTTTAGATTTCTTGTACCACAGCCAACCACATATGAATTGGTGGAGAATTACTAAAACTTTTGTTAAAAAATGAGTGAAAGGACTCGCATGCATTTGTTGTCCTGTTTAACTCTGATGATTTAGCTTAGATGGTTAGGGGGGAGGACTTTTGCACGAGATTTATATATTTTGTTCCTTAACCTTTTTATGTCAATTACGTTTAAATATGATGATGCGTCGTTTTGAGCAATTTCTTTTAATATTATTTTTTTCGGTCTTATATGGAGATCTTCTAAAGATTTTCGTTTACATGCTGTGTTTATTATTTGGCAATTAATATTCGATTTATCATATTCATTATGATTGTGTTCTCCGACTGCTGAAGTAAAAGGGTCATTTTTATCTGTATATAATTTTGCATCACACGTTCTTGTTACACATCTCCAATGGTGGAGTTGTCTTTTTTATTAGTCGATCCAAAATTGTACTTCATTATTGTAAAGAACCATATGACCACCTCTTCTACTTTCTAAAAATTCCATTTTTATAAAATGTAGTCAAAGTGAACGAAATACTAAAATTGAAGCTGTTACGAGTGTTACGTATCGATATCAAATTTGTTAAATTATATTATATATATATATATATATATATATTATGTTATATCAATTATATTTGCAATCTAGATATTGTTATCGGCCTGGCCGGTCTAGCGCACCGAAGGGTTTTTGATAGTTATTAATATAGTCAGTCGAGAAATGTTGAGACAGTGGTTTCCAAAATGTAAAACGTGAAACCGTGGGTGAAAAGAATACAATTATTTGTAGGCGAAAAGAGGAAACTATTTTTTCATCTTTGGTCGAAAAGAGGACTGGGCAAAAAGAGGAAGGTCATTTTTGGGCGAAAGGAGTACCGCCCATAATATAATACAATATTATTAGTTCATAGTTTTAAATGTACCTTGGTATATATTAACATACTGGAACGTATTTTATTTTCTAGACTGCAGCGAATACCTAGCCACTACTCTCTATATCAGGGATTCCCAACCTTTTTTTACCTAACGGCGCACTTGATCATTTTAAAAAATTTCACGGCACACAAATAAATAATTAATAAAAAAAATCGCAATTGTGTCATTGTTCTTCTAAAAAATGCTTTTTTTTTTGTATTTTTGACATTATCTAATTATAATATTCACAAGACACTTATATTAAATAAGAGTTGTAGAAATACAAACTACAGTAATATTTTGAAACTCCAATATTTATTCATTAATTTTGATAAAAAAAATAATGTGAAAAACTTATGTGAAACTTAAATATAATGTAAATTAAAAAAAAAAAGTTATAATTTGAAACTTAATAAATTATAAATAATAAATTGTTTTTGTTTAATATTTTAATAATACAAATTTAATGTGATACTTGAGGCTGGTATTTTTTACATAATTCCTCTATTCGGGGTGAAACAGTTGAAACAGCAAGACACAATTAAGGTTCAACATTTTTCAAACGATTTCTACTGCTTATTTTTATATTATTCAGTGCAGAAAATGCCTGTTCACAAAGATATGATGTAGAAAATGGTAATAACAATAGTATCGCTTTCTGAGAAATAGATGGATATTCTGAAGCTAAATTTAACCAGAAGGAATCTATGTTACTTTCTGACTATTAAATAATATTCGGATAGTAGAACTAGAACACATATCAATGAATTCATTCTTTTCGTCATTAGTAAGATCAAGTTCATTCATATTGTCTGTAAAATCAAATGGCAACACGACCCAATCTGCAGATGTTGTCAACGATGAAAAATAATGTTCAATTTTTTCTTCGAGTAATATAAGATGTTCAATTTATTATAAGTTATTGTAATTCTTTAATATTGGATTTCCTTATCGTTAATTTTGAAAATGTTGGAAAATTTGAAAAATCCCCTTTAATTATTGAAGATTTCCAAAATACAATTTTGTTTTTGAACCTTCTGATTTTGTTCGTCGAAGAAAGTATTGTTTCCTGACGTCCTTGCATTGACGCATTAAGATAATTTAGTTTTTTAAATATATCAGCCAAGTATGCCAAAATATAACACCAGTTTTATTTTGTATACTGGGAGATTTTCTTTTTCAAAAAATAATTCTAATTCTTCTTTCAATTCAATAACTCGATTAAACACTTGACCTCGTGATACCCACCTTACTTCTGTGTGTAGCAATAAATGTATATGATCCGAACCCATTTCCTTACAAATAATTTCAAGAATCCTTGTTTTCAATGTTTTTAATGTAATTCACAATTTTAATAGCATCATTTAAGACTTTTAACATTTTTTCTCCTAATGTTTTTGCAACCAGAGCTTCTCGATGAATAAAACAGTGTGTTATAATCATAGCTGGATTTTTAATTTTAGCGAGAGTAACAAAACCTTTATACTTTCCGGTTATAGACGGAGCTCCATCAGTACACACACCACAACAATAATTCAATGATAATCCAGATTTTTCAAAAAAATTATTTACTACGTCAAATATGTCTTTCCCTGTTGTTGTTGACTTTAATTCTTTACAAAATAAAAACTGCTCAACAATATTAGAATTATCAACAAATCTGCCAAAATCTAGTAATTGAGCTTTAGAAGTTCTGTCAGTACTCTCGTCTATTTGTAATGAAAATAATTTTTGATTTTTAATTTTTTCTAAAACAATGTCATTAATATCATCTGCCATTTCATTTATTCGGCGGCTAATAGTATTGTTGGAAAGTGTCACTTTGGATATAACATCTTTAGATTCTTTACCTTACATTGTTTCAACCATAACTAAACAGGCAGGTCGTATTAATTTTTCGCCAATAACATGAGAGTTCATATTTTTAGCAATCAGTTCTGCGACTTTAAATGATGCTTCAAGAGCTTTATCAGATATAGTCACTCTTTTTATCATATTAGATACAGCTTTTTTATTTGAATTTAGGAGGCGTTCAAAATATAGTCGTGTTTTTAATGACTCACCCGGATGTTTTGTTGTTAAATGCCTTTTCAATTTACTGGATACCATTGCTTCATTGCTTAACTTTTTACCACAAACTATACAAACAGGTAAAGGACATATAGAGTCTATATCCTAGTGTGGGCCGTGTGGGGGTGGTGAACCCACGACACGCGTGCCAAAAGTGGCACGTTTATAAAATTTCAATGACACGCAAAAAATTAAAATGTGTACAATTATGATATTCGTAAAATTTCGCTTCTAAAAATTTCAAAGAAACAAACTATAAACATTTATCAAAATACACACAAAATCATAATATTTCTATGTAAAATTGATTATGTTACTATATTTATTATGTTCTATTTAGTGTTAACAATCTTCGGGCACGTGAAAAATTGTTAAACTTTTGATTGCAGAAATTTGGCACTAGACCTAAAAAAGGTTCGCACCCTTGTCCTAGTGTATTCACATTTCATATAATAATAATAATATAGTACTTTGTTTTATTTACAAATCTACATCAATGAATTAAACAAATACACATCAAGTCATCAATTATAACTTTTTATAATATAGTTAGCACCTGTTGAGCGTCTGTTTTTGAATACTGATTAGTTCTTACTCCACAGTCCACACAGATGTCTGAGATGACTTGATTGAGCACATCGAGAGGGAGGGGCAGGAGTAGTTGCTCAAATAGGCAAACGTGAAATACATATGAAAAAAAAAATATTTTGTAATAGTATTGACTTAATTCATCAATCAATAATCATGTCTATTTATATTTAATTTTTGAAAACATTATTTATAGAAATAATTAGTTAAGTAAATAATTCAAATGTCTCAAAAAATTGTGTAATTGTATAGCATTGAAATTTTTGTAGGTATACCTAGTACATTAGTAGGTACTACCTACTGCTTTTTTTTATGCAGTAAACAGATTAATAATTATGTAGTTACTTACATACCTAATGAACGTATGATCATACAATGTCAAAGAAGTTGTTTTTAGAAATTTTTAAATTTTTAAAAACATAGGTTTGATTATTTTTTATAATTTTTTGAAAGTTCAATTTTGATACAACTCGTTTTGACAAAACAAACTTAATACCTATATATACCTCTAGGTGAACTTGCAGGCTATCCAATGTCATTCAATTTAATGTACTTAATCATTGCAGTTCAGTGAACTACATCAGAATAATTGACCTTTATTTCTATACTTCTGTAGATACTTATAATGTTAAAATACTAAAAACATACAATTTAAGGGCTGAATATGAATTATAATATAATATTATCTCCTATATAAAAATTGAGATTAGTGGCTTACGAATTCCGTCCCACTTTTACAATATACGACTATACTAATTGCTTCGCGATTATCTTAACCAATAATTAATATGAGTACTTATGAAATAAACGTACCTATAGAGTTTAGTTTATTTATTTCGATTGCATTTTTCTGTTTATAATTCTAAAATATTTAATTGTATGTGACGTTATGAGTAGTGAAAAAAGAAACATTAATCTGTATAAACGTTTATACATTTTGTTTTCAACAATTATAAATAAATACGGCGTTGGAGTTGTTACAAAAATACTAATAAATTGTATAATATGCAAAATACAAGACTTTTTAAGAAAACAAATGTTCAAATACTGAAATACGAATGGAATGAAATAACAAATAATAAAAATATTTAAAATAATAATATTAATCAACGACAAAAATAATATTTATGGTGTACCTACATAATCACGAAATTATAAAAAACAATATATTTTATTTACCATTAGGCTTTAGCAATAGAATATTTAACGTTGCTATTCAGTCTTAATAAGTCTGTACTAAATAAGAAGGAAAATAATGTATTTGAATCGGATGCAATTATTAGTGTAGGTAGTCGTTAAATATCATCCAACGCAGTTCGTTTACTGCAGTGGATTTGAAACATTGTACATTGCCCCCTATCATAACATTATAACATTTATAAAATTACATTGTATAATAATTATTATTTCGCATAAGCTATTAAGTTTTTTTAACGCACATTAATTGCTGGAATGTATTTTTTATTAACAGCGGATATACGCAGAGTTGGTCAGTATCAGAGATACAATTATTGTATCTTGTTTCGTTGTATAAGATTTTAAAATATCAAGCAGGTATATCATGTATTTTATTTCACTAAGAGATTCAATTTACTATTAAGTATTGTAAACATATTTACTTGATAGTACCAAGGAATTTTATTTCGATTTGCAGGAGGCAGGACACTCAAAATTTAAAATAAATGTAACAGCACTGTTATAACTTGTAATGATAATTTGAAAAACATAAAATTCAATTAAGGTGCCCATATATTATGATGGCCTTCTAAGTCTATTTACACTTATAACAGTAATTTTTTTTCATAAAATATGAATCTGCTACCTAGATATGAGTATAAATCTTTCCAAATAAAATAGATAATAAAACCAAAAGGAGTCATTACTTATTAGTTATTAGTCATAAATATTATGAAGAGTTATAATTAATGTTGAGATTTAAATGTATAAATTGCTTCTTTTTTTTGGAATGTCTTCCACGATCCATTCCAAGCTACAAATGTGTTTCATGTATCTACTCCACGTTAAAATCATAACACTTTTTTAATTTTTAAGATATTTCTCGTATTATGATTAAACAAATTTAATTTGCTCAATTATAAACATAGTATATAGTAGGTAATACATACGATAAATACTGGTATAAATCATAATATAAATCGAAATATAAGATATTTAATTTTGAACTATATAACATCAGGTAATCTGCAGGTGTTAAATAATTTGACAAGTTTGAAATGTAATTTAGTGACACATATTAGCTTATGTTGTCATTATCGTAGTATACAGTGTATAGTACAGTAGTACAGTTGCCAAATGCAATTTGTTAATTTAAATTTTTTACGTAACAATATTCTCAATACTCATGTTAATTGCTTTTTTAAATATGTTTTATTGTTTTTAGGTTATGAGTTAATACGAATAATTATGAGTTTATGATTTGAATAGTGCGATTTGCCGATTTATAAATATTGATGTATTAATTATTATACATTTATAACTTCAGTATCGATTTATTGTGTTGTTTAATATTTTATGACTTCATAAATATTTTTATGCATAGACCGTTTAGTTGATAAAATTTACTAAATTGGAAGTACAAAATATGAAATAGAATTAGTAGGTTACCTACCAATGTATCATGACGTACATTGTATCTTCTCTACATTCAAAATCTATCTAGATACAGTATAAATGTATCAAGATACTTTTTTGTAGGTATCACGCCCAATCTTGGATATATGTAGGTGTGAGCGGCATGTGATCTAGGCACCGCCCACATCCGTTAGCACGTGGTCTTGGTCCAGTGAGAATATACATAGAGATAAGACATATATTAAGTATGGCTGACTGAGTGTTCTTCGACGGACCATGGTATGCCGCGGACCATGGCCGTCTCATTGGCAGCCGCACCGGCATGTCTTCCACTTTTGACGTGTTCCTAAATTTAAAAAAAATATCGATTTACATAATAATAATATTATATAATAGACCACTCACTACTTACACCGAAGATGACTGTCGTATTTATATCATATAAACATAATATGTAAGATAGGTATATATAATCATATTATATGCATATTACATATATAATATATGCATTATAAACATAATATGTAATGTATTATGCTGAATAGATAATATTTTAAGTTCCTCCTGTCTTGTCGCACATTATGTATTATTTTAATGCATCGGCAAAAATATCAATATGTGATAAGAAAACGATAATTCTTCGCGATTATCATCACGCACATTTAAGCTCCGAAACTAAGTTCGTATGTTATAATAATAACCATTTATGTATCAACAATTATTTAGACCAATCTATATTTTATTAATAATATTCTAAAAAATTTTTTTTAGAATAGGAATGGCAAACCCGCCAAACTTAATGTAATACATTGTCCCAATCATGCAATTAATAAAATATTATTCTTATATAATATTGTAAATAACATCACAACGTTTCGTATTTCACTTTAAACCAACCATTTCTTAAACCAATTATTAACCACGCCCTGGTAATTATAACCTAACCCGTGCTTTCCTCTCATGAATACGGCATACACTGCAAAGTTATATTATATTGTGCATATTAGGTAGGTATAACATGATATACGGGGTTATCCAATTAACATAAGACATAAATTATATCGGAAAACACTAATAAAGTTTTTGAGAACACATATTTTACCTATGTAATGCAATTTTATATTGTTAGGAGAGTCAAAATTCTTTGAAAAATTATGTTATTTTTAAATATTTTATGTCGTTACAATTTTTTAGTTCTTTTACTCATACATGTTACGGGGTGCTCATTCCACTTCACTTGTAAAAAATTTGACTTTTTTATATCAAAAAGTAACTACTCCAAAAACATTCTGCTTTGAAATAATTTCTTAAAGGATTAAAATTGCATATTTCCACATTAAATAAATATAAGTCTTGAAAAAATATAGTGTAAAAATAAAATTTTTTTAGAAAAACTATTTTTTCACTATAGATTATGTTATAAATTATAATATTCCAAAGAAACATTTTCAGTGACGTTAATAGTTTTTGAACTAATGCTTGTCTCACGTTAAATGGATCATCCTATATAAAAATAATATGAATATAAGTGCGACGACTGGGTGAATCGGTTCGACGAACTCACGATATCAGTCCCCTCTGAAGTATTCATAGTACGTTCACACACACACACATGAGTTCACACCTCGCGAGCCAGTGGCGCTATTTTCCCGGAAGTCGGATCTCCCGGACACAATAGTCGTGCACACTTCCGGATTCGTGCGTGGACGACGGCCCAAGGACAGTGGATATTCACCCGTGGAGATTCCTAGTGCCTGCACAGTTCACAGCGTCCGCCGATCTTTTAGCTCCGTGCCGTTGATCCGACCGGTTGTGTATTTCAGTCGTCCGACATCCAACCGATCCGCAGTACACGCCGCGTGTTCCATGTGAGTCGCATAATATAATTAATCATTTTTCGTTTGGTTACCGCGGACATCGACGGCGCATCGAACATTTTTTGTAACTATTTCGATAATTTTCAATTTTTTCCCCCAGATTTTTCCCAACCCTTCATATTTTTTTATTCGATAATACATCAGATCCACGAATACATTACTTATCATTACTAGCACGGATCACCGTCAAACACTTGCTGTTCGTAGTGTCGGACACTCGTAACATGTGCTAGCACTTTTCAATTTGTGATTTTCGCGAAAATGACATCAACAAATTGTTTACCAAACATGGTTCAAGCTATCACGGTTCTCACTGTTTTAAAAATGTTAACAAACGGTATGTTATAATAATATTTTTATACTAATTTATTATATAAATAAAGATAGTCAGTATTACTTTTTAATATTTACTATAATATATATAGGTACAAAAACTATTATTATTTTTGTACACACGCGTCGTATAACGTCGCAATTGAGTACGTTTTAATAAAGTAATATAATTTATTAAAGAACTGCATAATTATAGTATGCCTATAAACTCCAAGTAGTATAATTTTTTAATAGATATTATAAAATTAGAAATATTACGGAATTTTTTTATTTTTATTTTAAGTCGAAATCATATACTATTTATATTAAATGACACGATAAGTATATAAGATATGAGACAGATAACACGAGTATACACAAAAAAAAAAATTAAAAGTGAATTAGGAAGCCATCCATTGATGATACTTTAATATTGATTTTTTTTTTAAAGTTGTGAAATTATTTACGTATTTAGACATTTTTGTCACAGAATAAAATTTGTAAATGACTGATATCAATTGTTTTGGACAAAATTTAACAGCATAATAATATAAAACTCGGGTAGTTTTACAGTGCGGTCAAAAAATCGTTAACTTGGAAGTTTTTCAAGTCTGGTTTCACCCTCTACCTCAGCACACCACCCAAAGTACCCGTCAAAATTTTGCGGAATATACGTTCTGGATTCGGGGGGAGGAGGGCTTTAGCTACTGGTCAACAATAGTAATTAGTCTTTCCGGTCAGCGCAGTCACAGTAGTTGCACACACAATGCAAACTCAGGGTCCAATGGCCCTGTAATTAAATTACCAAACGATCCGTGGAATTCGAATAGAACAAAAAAACGTTCAATATCGTGCTCATTACACGATTTTATGGCTTGTATATACGTAGATACTGAGTTTTAATCATTATAATTATTAACTTTTCTGTGATTTCACAATGATCGACGCATTTGGGTGAAAGATTAGACGGGATGACGCGTACCTACGTACCTATTTGTGGCTATATGTATTTTATTTTAAATATTATATATAATAATAATTGTTTATTTTTACCCATGGTAGTACGATTTTCTACTGGGTTAGCAACGACAGTGGGCTTAGTGAACCGGTAAAAGGAAAAAAATGCAATTAGGGATGTAACGTGGTCCTTGACACAAATATACGTATTATAAACGAGTTAGTTTTCATTCCAACTTCGGTCATTGTTTCTGCTGTAATTATTATAAATGATTAATGATCAGGTATTATGCAGTTAAAGAATAGTATGATAAAGAATTAACTATAATATGTAATATTACACTCACACATACATAAGTGTTAAAAATAAATAAAGGTGTTTGATTATCTCTAATCCTTTATATCTTGGATCAAGCAAAAAAACGGTCATCACATAAACCTAGAGTTGACGGTAGCACACCAAAGTCAGAATATATTTTTTATACATTTATGTCCGATTCAGTATAATATAAATCCACTTCCCACAGTCAGGTTTTTGGATACAAGTTTTAAATTCGTAACACATATATTTCATTAATCTCGATAAAATATTTTCTCTTTCGAACTAGTTTCTTATGCATCATTAAATATATTGTCAAGCTACTGAAATTGAACTGAACGATCTCAAAACCAGAACATGACACAGTCTAATATTGTAATATCCACACTATTGACAAGATTAATTTTGAATGGATTTATTAGGCACAAGATAACTCATTAAAAAACTGGGGAGTCTATCTTCTGTATTATAGTAGTAACTTATGGATGTGTTATATCTTAATATTGAATGATAACAAATTAATACATATTATATTATTATGAAAAACGAATCTGGGCAGTCTATCAGCCTATACATATTTTCTAAGAATATTTCATTATATACATATTTATATTGCAATATATATTGCAATATATATATATATATTTAAATAAATATTAACTAGGGTTGGTTAAACGAATTTTACTCAAAAATCAATAGCATATTAAAAATGTTAATTCTTAATATATTATTTAATAAAATATATTACAGATAATAATATAATAATATATTATATTATATATATTCATTTAAAACTTAGCCATTATAAAATTAGTTCATATAATATTACTAACTGTTAATAACGTACTAAGTTTGAATAGGTAATACTATTGAATAGTTAATAAAATATTAAGTAATAATAGTGATATTATTAAATAGTTGATGATTTAAAAAAAAATACAAATTTGTTATATCTTGATTTCTCTGCGAATTTTTTTTTTTTTAAATAAAATTTCAATGTTTAGTTATTAAATTCTGTATACAATAAACATGTATGAAAAAATAACAAAATAATTTTCAATTTTTAGTGATTTTGACGTATTTTGGGTAAAATTTGTACTTAAAATATAATAAGCATTTGATCATATTATTTACATTCAATATTTTTAAATTTTTTGGCCTAAATACATATCTATATTGGCATTTATGTAAAAAAAAATTAAACCAGTTTCAAAATTTCAAATGTCTTAATGGCTATAATTAGTTTAAAATTATTCTAAATATTTTAATATTTCATTGTGTATAGGAAATTATAATTTATAATTTAAGTATTAGTTAAATGTTTCAAATGTTTAATATTGTCAATGTACAAATGTACATGCTTTTATTCTAATCTTGTTTTTTAAATTGCATTAAAAAATAAATTTTTGAGCATTATTAACTTTTAATTATTTATAAGTAAAACATTTTATGAATTTTCCAATTTTAAAAAGTTATGAAAATAATATGACTATGTATTTGGTTAGAAAAATTAATTAGGAACCTTGTTTTATAATTATTGTCATGCCTTTTCTCTCACAAACAAAATATTATCATAGATAAAACATACAATTTCAAAAGTTAAATATTATAACAGAAATAGTAAAAATATTTAAAAAATTATATGTCACGTCTAAAAAAAATGGTGGATCATATTAAAATTATTTATTGAAATATTCACAAAAAATCTGCCTGCCGGTTGCAAGGAAGTTTCCATATTGTTGTTGCTGGGAAAATAATATTAATATACTACCAAAATTAATTTATAGGAAATGGCGAATACCTATAGCTACCTGTGTTTTTTGTTATAATAATATTACATACTATCCATAAAATATGTCACGATGGCGGCCAATCATAGAGTATTGTGACACGTGTAACATTGTAATAACCATGTACTTATTAAAATATAGGATATAATTTTATTGTGAATGGGTCTCGACTTTGCAAACATTCCATGGTCGTCGGGAGTGCGTACACCTAGATCGTAGCGATAACATCCCACGCGGTTCGTTGCACTCTTTTGTCAGATAGAATCGAACGCCACAAGTTATTGCATGAGTGATTCGCAATAGAGAACAAGTGTTAAAGGATCAAATTATTATAATAAGCACTTCACATAACATATACCAATACATTATATTTGGTGGACGTATTTTGTGGTGTACGTGTGTATGTGTGTTTGTGTATTTTTACGAATTTAATGTTTCAATTGATATGGCATATTTTAAGCATCAAATTGAAATTAAATAAATATGCTCCGAAAATTTCATTGTAAAATAAACTTAAAATGGGTTTAAACTTGTCTAGACATGTATAGTAAGTGAAAATCCATATCATTGTTTTTTTTTTTCTGAAGTCATTGAAGGAAATGAGAACGTTCATATACACAAATTCCCCTGTTATACGTATCCAATACAAATAACGTCTTCACATTTATCGACAAATACATAGGTAACCTTATAACTTTAGGTAAATACACCTATTTATTGTAGTATTTACGTACAGTGCATGCAGATTTGATTTTGCTACTGATTAGCGAATGGCGATTCGACATCGAAATTCGACACACGACGAAAAATTGAAAAAAAAAAATACTGGCATGATTTAAACACGGTTATTATTTTTATATCAAAAATAATGGTTTTTTAAATAATGGTTTCAACGGATTTTTTCATCTAGTTTCGGTAAAAGTTAGAATGCTAACGAGCACTGCGATGATTAGGAAACATAATAATTTATCATCTACTTCAATTCCACCAAGAAACTATACTGCGAAAACATTTGTTAATCAAATAATATGATAGGCCATCGAGGTTTGATGAAATCGTGGTCCTCAATAAAAATATATTTTTCTATAAAAAGGTCGATGCTGTGATATAAATATAACCATGGTATAAAAATCATTGGTTATGTCTTATGTATATATTTGGTTAATCGCTAATTGCTATAAGATTTCCGAGGAATTTATACCATTATAATATTATTGTAATGGTTATATAGTAATAGTATACAATATTGATTTTGTGTGAATACATACTGACGAATTCATTTTTTCTCATCATAGTTACTGCTTGTATAGGTAGTTAATTAATTACGTAAATTGTCAAGTACCTACTCCATGAATGCTTTTATGGTCTAAACATAAATCTTAAACAATTTTATATTTTAATCAAATCAAAGAGAGGCACTTGCACGTATGATATGTATAATATAAAGTGCCATGCCTAAAATATCAATGATAAATTATTATCATGTTTTGTTTTGATTTATATAAATGTTGACAATATTTCACATATTATAAAAAAAATTGCTTATGTCATTTCGTCTTTGTATCCTCAAAACAGTCAAAACTTTCGTTTTGACGAGGACCACTTGTGATCGTGTATGGTCCTTGCACGATTTAAAATTTCATTCCGTTTTCTTTAATAATTGTTAGCTGTTGAAAAATTCAAACACTGCACACAAATAAGTGATCGTATTATTATCGTGATACATATTATTGTGAGTAACCGGATTAACACCGGTTATGGTGGACTTTTGTGCACGATAACGGATTTCGGACATTGTGATTTTTTTCACCAACGCTAATGGGCCTGCAAACTGTGTCAAATAACAATCGAACGTTGACCAGCAGTCTGCTGCACAGGAAGTCATGGCGAGTTTTCCTTGTTTCCGGTCCTGTTACCGCTGGGTTTACCAACCTCTTCACACAGACATTTCCCCTCACCTCTGCCATTGACCTAGCCCAAAAAGCTTAATCAAGTTAAATAATCATTGTTCAACATATTATAAAAAAAATTTAAAAAAATTATGAATGTGTTTTTATAGTGTTGTTATACGAATATGCAATAATCGCTGCAATATCATTACGGATCTTGAACGTCTTGAACGAACAGAATCGTCGTGATCTTTCGCGTATCACTTTTGCCTATTCGATACGCCGTCTTAATAAATCAAAATGATATAATAATATTTTTTATGCAATTGCAGTGATAATCAGCATTTTTTAAACTTTTTTTTTTAAATTTAACGTAATAAAATATTATATCATTAGTTAATATCATCAAAACTAAATTATTAATGAAACGTTGAACAGTATAATATAATAAACATGTAGGTTTATACCTACATATTTCATAAAATGTTATTATTTATTTGTATATTGTTATTTTTATCAACATGTTTACAAAATGACTGACAGAGAAAAATATTTAGTTAGCTCTCTGTCGTTATTAAAATTATGTTTCTCGTTATTATTCTATTATATGATATAGTTGAAATAATATAAGACAGATAGCGGCATTTTGTAAATTTGTCAATAGGTAAGTATGTTGACAACTTAATGATAATTAGGTTTATTTAAAAAAAAGTTAAAGTTAAAGATTAAGTATATTATTAATTATAACTGTAGCAATAATTATATAATATATTATTATAATTTAATGTTGATTTTGATAAGTTAAATTTAATGAAAACGTTAGTTCAAACATAATATATGACTGTGTAATAGTAATAATGCATTATGTTGCATTAAAATTATTTACAGTTTCAGTAATAATGACAAATGCGATAATATAGCATTAGTTTTCAAATATGCATGTATCGATATTTTTAATTAGTAAATTGTACTTGACACAAATTAAAATCCCCTACCCATTTAAATCCACACCATAACTGACATGTATGATTTGCATTTATTTGTCTTTTCATACAATTTCGTATAGTGGACGGAAAGGCTAAACATATACCAAACCATAACTAGTTCTCGTCACACCACCACGACGAAAACATTATTTACTGTTTTATATTTCATATTATATTACTAAAGTGCACCATTCCTACACGAATTTCTACATTTATTTAAGCATAATATGTTACTGAATCGTTAATGTTCGTACAGCTAAAGTAGTTCATTTCGTCACGTCAAGTGGTACTATTTCTCCATTGTTATAAACAATTTTCCGTCGGAATCCTTCTAGTTTTTCGTATTTCCTTTAATTTCAATGCAGATCTGCATACAGGTAGATCTGATCTAATAACTTGATCTTTAGCAACCACGATCACCAAAATGAAACAATCTCATCACGTGTCGTACGTGGTGAGTCTCGTTGTGGTGTTTTCAGCTGCATACTCTGCCGGTAATAATGACTACGGTATAAATCCGTGATTTCGTGTTGTTTTCGATTTTAGAACACATAATAAATCCGCATTTCTATAAATTAAAACGGTTATAATAATATTTAGCTGACGATAATGTAATATATTCGATAATTCATATTTTTCAGCACAAACAACGTGCAACCAAGGCATCGGCCGAATCGTTTACGAAAGACTACCAGATCAACAGTTACAAGGATTCGACGATGACGTAGTGAGTATATATTTTTAGTCAATTGACTATTACCCATACCGGTTATGTTGGCTTGATATGAAAAGGTTCCATTTTGGTTTTTACTTACAAGATTATCATTCAAAAATGATTATTACAAACGTAATTACAATACATTTATAATTCATTATTTATTTTATTTTTTAAATATCATGTGAAGATTATTACGAAAGAAATGTTTGCATTTAAAAATAAAAACAATAATAAATTATTCAGAAGTTTAAGAATAATGATATTAGTTTATTTCGAAGCTCCGGAATCTTTTAAAATACATAAGTCACATGGCAATATATTTATTTTTAATTATGTTTTAAGTATTTTTTATATTCATTGGAATAAATGATATTCAGTGTCCAGTGAATTTTTTTTAGTAGGAAAAAAAATCGTTGAATTTGCTGCCATCAATATATTTTATACGTGTAATATTATTGTAGCTAGGAAACTTGAAAAATATTCTAAAATTTCACTCTTTGATTATTACACCACAGATATAGTTTGTTAGGTATATAATTAATATACTAAAATTGTCATAATAATTTGAAATGGAAACGACTAGAATCTGATTGATATTGTAATTTTTATAACATATTTCAATAGATATGTAATTAATATATTTTAAACGGAAACGTCTTTAAAAGTTACTAAAATAGCATTGCTGGGTAACGGATATAATACGACGTACATTTACTTTTAAACGTACTTGTAAGAATTATTTAAATCACATTATTTTTTAACATCTAAATTATTTATCTAAAAAAAAATGATTCACACCTACTGCGTTTTAACATAAATAAATGCCTAAATATACTAGTTAAGATTTTAAATGTTTTGTATTCTAATTTCACAGTTCAAATTAAAGCCAGAAATTTGAGTATCTGATACCTACAACACTTTCCAGAACTTCAGGTGACCGATCCCAAAACTTACTACAGCTCCACAGAGGTTTTTACCCTGTGTGCATTACTTGTGAATACCGTGATAGAAGGATCTTAATAATAGATATTTCATAACTTTATCGTGAAAATCTTTGTAATCTCGATTGAATTTTTAGAGACACGCCAACATTTTAAACTCAGCCTTTTAACATGCCATGATATTTTTTTCGTGGATTCTTTTAATGTATAAATATTGTGTAGGTGCGTGACACAGCTCCACCATTTCGGGTACTGGAAAAGTGCCAAGAGCTATGCCTTCGTGACCGCACGGCCACCAACAACCTGGTAAGGACGTGCACTTCATTCGACTTCCAGCCGGGTAGCAGGATCGCGTCGTTCAGTGGCACTGTCGAGTACGAAGAGTCCACGTGCTATTTAACCAGGGAACAGGCGCACCCCGAAGGCATTGGCGTGCTGGTACTGGTGCCGAACAGTGTGCACTATACCGAAGTCTGTCTGTCGTGTAAGTACACAGCGGATATTATGTTTATTTCATTTTATTACCGTTAAGTAATGTCTTACACATAACTCCAAAACGTGAGTTCCGAAGTTTCATAAATAGGTACCTACTTATAACGTTATGACCGTTCAATCTGAATATTGTAATATTTATTTAATATAGTGTTACAGGCTAATTTTTTTTTAAACTATTTACAAAATTAACATTATGATATATCTATAGTATTAAATGATAACAAAAATAAACAAGAAACATTGGCTAGACATAAGTTTCATCAGGAAGAACCATATTATTTATTTAAAATAATATAAATCTACCCATCCAATGATTTGCTTTTACTTTTCAGAAATTTTATTGTATTATTATTAGTAAAACAATCCGTGAAATTTAAAGACAATTAAATATGTTGAAATATAAATTAAAACATATACAAATAGGTAATGATTTAATGCTAATCATAAATCATATATAATGCACAAATATCTGTGAACTATATACTTAAACGTATCTTTTATTATTTTCAATCAGATTATTCTTAGATATTTTTAGAGAAAATAATGGGTCCTCATAGACAAGCTTTTAAATTACCAAGATATATTTTTTAAATATGTTCTAAAAAAATGTAATTGTAGGTAATATTCTATTTTTAATTAAATGATTAGCTCATTTATACTATATAAGTGAAAAATATGCATTTTTTGTGATTCCCGAGTCTTTAAAATCCTAAATATACTGCAAAAATATAAAAATATGCAGAAATACGCTAAATAGTATCGTTAGGTTTTGAAATAAATGTTGGTATAAACTAGGTAGCTATTTTTTGAACTAATCAATACAAATTTGCAAGCACACACAAGTTTTGACCCTACTTATAATATAATAAAATGCCCATTCAAGATGTAATGAAAATATAAAATAAATCATAGTTAAGTATGGAGAACTGTCATTATTTTATGTATAACGGGTTTCTATTGTTAATTCCAATGATGACAATTATTTTTTGAGACAATAGCAACGGCTATTTTGATATATATTTATTTTATTTTGTAATGGAATTAACTATGTGGTGTGAATAGGAATGTATTCAAAATTAGTTAATTATTTTGTTTTACATATATGTCAAATATATTCACAAGGTTACAATAAATTAATTGTTGATAATTCATCATACAGAAAAGTTATCCGCATGAAAATGTGAAAGTTATTTTTGTTTGACAGAATTTATTAAAATGTGAAAATTAAAAAATTATATATACTCGTATTAATTTAACTTGCTTAGAAATCCTATTCCATTTGAATTTTGTATTTAAAATCACTTAATGCGCATCTTAATTAAATAAATAAATAAATAAATAAATAAATAAATAGTGTCTTTGAGAATGAATAAAATAAAATAAAATCACAAGAATTATATCCATCCCACATATTGTATTGTATAATATAATATCAATTGTATATTTACAGGAAAAGAACAATTTTAATATTTTTATTACGTTTCATTAGTTGCTGACAGGTTTTTGTGATACCAATATCTGAACTTGCTATTTAATTTTTAGGTCCCTATTAGCTCAATAGATTATTTATTTTTTTACACAATCATAACTTATCATTGGTCAGATATTATAAGACTTATGAATTATAGTGTACACATTATAACAATGTAAATATATATTATAGACACGGTATGGAAAAAAAAAACTCTCTGATCGTTAATTTACCATATTGTAAATGTGACTAAACATCTCTTGAATTTATATTTTCAATAACATTTTCATACGTTTAACGTGACAATAATCAGTGTAAAAACCGATAGTAGACAATTTTTACTTTTTGTTTGCAGCTTACTATACTATACAGTATCACACCACCGATTTAATATTTTCATGAGTCTATACGTAAATAATATATACCTACCTATCAAAATCCCTTGGTGTATTATGTCCATGAAAATTGAAAATTCCCCCACAATTACATAATATACTTAAACTTCTAAATACGGGACACTGTGTGTTATTGTAATTGGAAGTATCGGCTTTCAGGGGGTTCAGTCTGCCCTAATAAAAAACGTCCAATATTTGGAGGTGTCTGGATTATGGTTGTCTGTTAGGGAGGTTTCACTGTATGATATTGGCAGCAGATTTAAGTTCAATTAATCAAATAAATATGTTTAGTATAAATAAATATTTATAATATTATATATATATATATATATATATATATAATATATATATAAGCCATTAACGGGTAATACGCGACATAATAATGATTTTATATAATAATAAGCTCTTTTAACTACATAATATACCTTACCTATGACTTATTGTTTCATGACCCTTTTGGTTTTGAGTTATCAATTAATTTTCACTCATCTATTATTGAACTTAAAATAAGAAAATAAATCTTTAATAATGTATTATATTATACTTCACTGGGTATGTGTTATACCTGTTGCTTATAATTAATTTAGTGTACTGTTTTAAGCTCCATGCGAATACTATATAATCAAGGCTCTCATATCAATAGTGGAGGACGACGTTACGTATAGTTATACAATAATAATGTATAAATAAATGTCACCTATCGAGGCTAATTAGATACGTCGATGTTTACGTTTTTTCGATTATAATTAATCGATAGATATTGTACAAGTTTACTTATCACCAATGATCGATTCTGTATTATAATATCGTTAGGTTAATATCATATTGATTGTTACAGTTTTAATTGTTCCAATAAAAATATATGTCGACATAATTGTATAAAACAATTTCAGTTTACACTTACAATTTTAATATTGTGATATTAATATTTTCTGATTTATAAAAAATAGTATAGATGTTTAAATATTAAAATCATTTATAAATCTTTAAATATTTGAAGACAATAATATGTCAAATTAGCAGATGCAGTACACTTTGAAAATATGAAGTATTTGTTGACATTTTATTTTGTTATTGTAATTTTTTTCATTCACACTGTATTTCCTAAAACACACATTTAATTAGATGAAAATGTTAGCATTTAATAATATTATTTTAAATTTGACTTTAAAATATGATACGAAATACATAATTATTTATTTTTGCCGTAAATCGTAAGCCAATATTATTAAGTTACTTATCATCCTGGAAGGACTCGATTTAGATTTAAAAATTAAAAATTAAAGTAAAACACACTTAAAATTTTTCAAGAAATTAAAGTTATACCTAGAGGAGTATTTTTAAAGCCACTTTTAATATTTTTTGTTAATTTTAAGAATTAATTGGTAAATTTTAAAATATTGTTAACTGTAAAGTTACTGATTAATCAATAATAATCATCCACTTTAAATATTTTTCATTCGCATTTATATTTTAACATCATTAAGGCAGTGGCAGACTGAACTTAAATTTTAAATGACGGAATTTCTTTTTTAATTATTTACCACCAACTCATCTATATACACATTTTACTTGTAACAAAGTTATGATGTTAATAAAATATGGTTGAAAAAGGTTGAGGTGGAGGGCAGATCTTAACATAGATTTCGGTGGTACTGACACTACTCTTTGAAAAATGTATTCAATTTTGTTGATATTGAGCCTTTCCGCTCACCACTGAATGTAGATGTACTAAAGTCAGTCTAGTTGATATCGTTAAACAATTTGACGATAGAATAACGTTAATTTTAAACTTATTTAAAAGGAATGCCTAATGCTTTAATATTCGTAGCAAAGTTCAAATCTTACACTCTTGAAATCATTGATACACTTACACAAATAACAAAGCTATACATTTAAAATACATATTATACAATACATTGTGTTGTTTCAAAATTTTAATACCGATACGAGTTACTCGTTTAATAAATAAAACAGATAATTTTATTAGGAAGTCAAATTTTTCTAAAATACTAAGCTTTTAAACAATATAATATTAAAATATTGTGTTCCTACCTACGAGTATTTTATTTGACCATTTATTTTATAGTCTTGTTAATATGAAGTCTTGATATTACCTACGTTTGTTTTTTTACGAAGTCAGGTATTTATAAAATAAAATATTTATAAAATATTTATAAAATAACAATAATAGCTATTTTTTTATAGCTATTATTGTTATTTTTATTTCATACTCACATATAAGACTTACAGTAAATTTTTAACTTTTATAAAAAAAATAACAAAAACCCATTGCAGAGATGATTTATTAGGTACATATCAATTTATACATACATTATATTATTACAATAAAATATAATATTATTTTCCACAGAAATTTTAATATGAACGTAATTAGATTACATGCAATAATATATCATAATATGCACTTGGATCCTCTGATATCCTATTGTATTCCAAAAGTTTTATTTTTTACATTAGCCTCAATCAACGTACAAATTATCTTTGTTGTAGACAATAATAATCACCCCCGGTCAAACACACTGTGTGCATCCAACCATAATGTTGCGTTATATGATCGACATGAGGTTAATGACCTTATGTGATACCGATCGCGATTAAAATTGTTGGGAAGTTCAATTTAGTACGTTATTTTCGAATATGCATGTAAAGTCATTTTTTTTTTTTTTAACAAAATAATAATTAGGATTCATAATTATATAATTTTAATTGAATAAAATAATTGTTTGAAGATACGTCTAATGGGTATAGGTAGTATTCGTGTAGAACAAAATGAACGATTGCAGTTGCATACAAAAAAATTTAAACACGCTGAACACACTAAATAATACATATTTTAGCCGTTGAGAATTATTATGTCATCTCATTTCTGCATATTCACTTCCATGATACAAAAATAGAATAAAAAAGTTCGATGCTAAAGAGAACTGTTATTCTTTATATTTTTATATACTTTTAGATATTTTAGATACTGCACGTGACCTACTCAACCATCAAAATTTGAGATTTTTAATACTATCTCAATATAAATAACTCAAATTATATCATTTTTTTTGAGGATATAGGTACAAACCAGAAATTTTTATTATGTAAAACAAATATATGAATTTATCTTAAAACATTCAATGATAAGTTATATAATTATATAATATTATATAGTTATATATTATTGTTTCTTAATCGTTTTGTAATATCGTGATGATTTTTTTTTTCCGATAAATTATAAGTCTTTTCACTACCATTACGAAGGCGCCCATTTTTAGATTTTAGAAAAATCTAAAATTGAAAAATATGAATCTATTTGAGATGTTTACAATCAATATCGAGTATATTATTTCATTAACTTTTATGTTTTTACACTAACTTACACGCTTTTTTACTTATCATTTTTATTTATTTCAATATTCAATAAAATAATAGGCTAAGTGCCCCATATTATATTGACAGTTATATAGTCAGATCTAGGAGTTTTAAGCTAATATAATAAGAAATTATTCGTTTTTTCTCTCATATATTAAAAAATTTGCATTTTATTATTTTTTAAAAATACAACACTAAATATAAAAACCAAAATGTATTTATTAATTGATATAAATCAATGCTATTTACTGATTGTCATGATAATAAATTCTAATTTACATTAAACATTTTAAATTATTTATCTCTTTATTTTCATTCATAATTACCTATATTATTAAATTTATATTTAATATTGAGGAAATTTGATCATTGGATGGTTTCATCCCTTATCGTATTCATGTTATTATTAATATTGTAGAACATATTAATATTATGCCTTTGTGTATAGATTGTATATTATTCTCAATAAAAATTAAAAAAAAAACTATTTCATATTAAATAGTGGAAATAACATTTAAGAAATACTTGGAATTTAAAAACCCATTGGGTATGCTTTTTTTTTGTTTTAATGGCATCAAATGTTTCAACATTCCTTTTTTCAGACGTTTTAGGAAAAACTAGTCGAAAAACATAATTAATATAAATTATAAATATAGCTAAGTACCTACTTTTTCATTTAAATTTTAATGAAATAAAAAAAGTTGTCATATTAAAAATATATCTAAATACATAAATCAATATCGAATAGATGCATGTAAATGGTAAAAGCCACTTATCATGATATTGAGTAGTTATTAGTAGTGCATTTATACTAACTTTATTCATCGTTATTGAATTTACTACCAAAAGCTATATTATAGTGTATTGATAGAGCTAGGGGGCTTGGAGGAGCTAAGACTCCCCTGAGTTTTCAATTAGTCTTCCTCCAAAATATATACCATAGTTTTGTATCTACAGTTTTTTATCATTATTAAAAATATAGGTACTACTTAAAGGTCATCACAACACAATTTTTTTTATGCTAGTTATTAAATCTGGTTACAGATAAGTGGCAATAAGTTTGCTCATAACTTATAAGCTATAACACATATTCAAATAAATATGGGTACTACAAATTTGAATGCAAGTTCTTAATTATATATTATATTAGAGTACTTTTTCAAGTTAAACGATTTCCATACTCATTATTATCATGATAAAATTTATCTTGAAAATCTTAATTATGGATGAATAATTCTTTACCGAATACCAAATGATGAAGTAGCTGTTAGTTGAATAATTTTACAAAAAAAGTTTAATCTGAATTTCAACTAGGGTTTTAGTATCTATAATATGTGATATCCTAGTTTATTTTTTTTACGTTACATCAAACATGATTAGTAACCTATAGACCAGTGGTCCTCACTAGGATTTTAGAAAAGACCAAATGTAAGTTTAAAAATGAATTTTTTAATTTTATTTATATCTTATACTTGAGCCTCCCCCGACTAAAATAATTAAGCTCTGCTTATTTTATAGTATTAGGTACATTAATTGCTTATTCCAATTAATTTAGCCACAAACATCATAAATAAACATTATAATTTATCAATAGACGCACTATTCATTTTAAAATAAAATCAAAATGTTAAAAATTAACCAAGTAACCTAACTTACCTACGTTATGTTGTACATTTTTTATTAATATTAATAGTACATTTTAAATATTAAACACAATTTACTACAATTACTACTACTAATCACTCAACATTTCATACTTCACAAAGTGTGTGCTCTTGCACACAACTCAAGTCCTTGAATGCACTAATCAATTTCAAAAATGTTGATGTTACGTTTTTGATTTACAGCTAGTAGAATTGAAAGAGAATGCCCGAATAGACATTATGTTTTCGAAAGACACACCAGGAAGAAACTTAAGTTACCATCTAGTGAATACAAGGAAATGATTGCAGCCAATCGGACAGATTGCGAAGATAAGTGTTTGAATGAATTTACGTTTGTTTGCCGATCGGCTACTTACGACTCGGCCTCCAAGACATGTTGGCTAAGCCGGTTCACCAGAAGATCACATCCGGAATTGTTAGAAGAAGATCCTAGTTCCGATTATTTAGAAAACACATGTCTCAATGGTAATAAGCGAAATGTTCTAACAAATAATTTGATTATAACTATAGCTGTAATATTTTTTATGAAATCATAGTACAATGATATTTGTGTATTCGCAGTTGAAAGACGTTGTGATGGACCAGTTATTTTTGTAAAAGAAGAAAATAAGCGGTTGGGTGGTCCTTTTGAAGTGGACATATTTGCCAACCTATCGTTGATCGAATGTCAAGCACAATGTTTACGAGCTGAAAAGTGAAAAAAAAATGATTTTATTACCTATTAAATTAAAAATCAAATGCAACAATAAATTGTTTGTTTTATCGATTTTTAGATATTTCTGTCGGTCAGTTGAGTATGACGAGCAAATTCGTCGGTGCATTATTTTTGAAGAGGATTCGATGTCACAGAAAGATGACCTAAGAGTGAGCAGTAGTCCGACTCATGATCTATATGACCTAGTCTGTTTAGACAACCGTAAGTGTTTATGATTTGTTTAAGACCCCCCATTTTTTCATAATATATCACCTACCCAAAGTGTGTGTGCAAATCTCTAACGAAATATCAGGTGGTGATTTGCTTACAGCCAAGGGCAACGAGTTTTCGGACAACACGTTGACGTCACACCTTTTTGCTGACGGACGAAGACCAGACACAGCATTTCAACGGTACAGGAACAGTAGGCTCGGTGGCGAATTTCATTCTGAAATCACTGGACGGTCGTTGAGTGAATGTCTGGATGAATGTCTGCGACAAGTGAGCTTCCAATGTCGGTCGGCTGTCTATAGCGAACGTTTTAGAATTTGTCGTCTCAGCCGTTTTAACCAGAGAGATGGTCACCGTGTGATATACGATGCAGATTATGATTACTACGAAAACTTAATGAGTGAGTGCAATTAGTTTATAAAATTAAAAATTAAAATATTACTTAATTTGTAAATTTATAGACGTATAGTTCAGCAGCATTTAAAAATAAATAAATAATATTCTTTGTGTGCATATGTTTTATATGAAAAAACGTACTAACATTTATTTCTAGACGGAGGTGCTACTTCACCACCATTCACAAGACCTGATCCTTTAGGACAAGGGTCGAATTTCTTAGGCAGTGGTAAACCACCTTATCCAACACCTGGGAAACCAATAGGTGAGTTTTATGTCAAATATAGTTATGTTAATTTAATATGAAATTATTATGCCTTTAATAACAGGAGGTGGATTTGGTGGTGTTTATGGAGGAGGATCGTATCCTGGTTATTCTAGTACTGCTGGAAGTGGAATAGGTGGAGGAGGTAGTAGTGGAGGAGGAAGCTTAAGTTCAAGTATTGGACCCTATCCCAGTGAAGCTCCTGGAGGATATTGGGGACATGTTGGAGGTCATGGAGCAGACATACCTCCTTTTTTGGGACAAGGAGCTGGAGGAATAGGTGTTAATAATTACGGATTTGGATCAACACCAGCTGTTATTGGATCGTCAATACCACCCTACACACCTTCGGCTTTACCAGGTGGACTACCACCCATAGGAGGACCACCTCTTGGACCTCCTTTAGGTATACCATCTGTGCCAGGATATTATGGTGGAGGTGTCGGTGGTATTGGTGGAATTGGTGGTATTGGTGGAAATGGAATCGATGCTAATAGACCATTCAATATAAGATGCGACGAATCTGATGGATTTAAACAGGTTACATTTCAATATTATATATATATGTATATTGTATATAAAGTTTAAATTGAATTCGTTTTAATATATTTTCTGATACATAATAGATGGGTGTGCGAATGCGAATGGCAAGAGGACTGATTAAGCGTTTCATAACTGCACCTACATTATCACATTGTGAACGTGAATGCTCGATGGTCAGAGACTTCAACTGTCGATCATTCAATTACAGGTGAGCTACGTGGTTTTTATTTATTAAATTCAACGATTTCTATTGATCCAATTAAACTTGTTAAAATGTTAAAAAAAAAAAATAAGTAAATAAAATATAATAGTGCACCATAATATAATATAAAAAACTGTCAATATATTTCAATAAAACCATTAGACCGGAATATTCGATATTAGAAAATAGTTTTGTATTGCATTTTGTAAATAGGTTATTAATTTTCTATTGTAATTTATAGAACCGCACCATATGGGACTCAAAGAGAAAATTGTGAGTTGAGTGATCAGGAAACACGATTTGTTGACATGGGAAATCCGGCATTTTTCGAAAACGCACCAGAATACGATTTTTACGAAAAGTCTGCTATGGGCAGTAGAAGCAGTCAAGAGTGTTTGGACGGTACGTATTTTATTTACATCTGGAAAAAATAACAAATTTTCTTCGAGTCAATTCACTTAGTTCGCGATATTCATTCGTTTTCCTATACGATTTCTAGTGACCCAGGTGTGCAGTGAAGACGGAATGGAATTTACGTTGCGTACGCCGGAAGGATTCTTAGGGCGAATATACACGCATGGATTTTACGACAGATGTTTCTACAGGGGTAATGGTGGAACCGCAAATGTTTTACGGATTAGTGGCGCTCAGGGATATCCAGATTGTGGAACTCAACGGGTAATATTATTGTGATCATTTAGATTACGCTTAATTATAACTTATAAGCAATAACTCATTAATAACTAATCTTACCTATACCAAAAACCTAAAGAGTGAGTGAGGGTTTTCGAACACAGGTGAACACTAAAGTATTAAGCATAATTAAAACAATGACAATACAACTATAATAATTATAATTGCTATTTACAGCGTATAAATTATAAATTTTAAAATAAATATTAATGCTAATTGATAAAGTTTAACTATAATGTTTTCATTTAAGTTATAACATTAAATACAATACACTTTATACGATTTATTGATATATTAATAATAAATGCATTTGGTGAATTTTAATCAAAACAGGTACCTACAATAATACAATTTAACAATTCATCTTGTTCTTTAAAATTATATTTTCAACAAAACACTTACGTTGCGTTTATTATGATTGTTGACGTTAGTATGGAGACACGATGACTAACATAGTAGTGGTACAATTCAGCGATTACGTACAAACCAGCCGAGACAAGCGATACAACCTGACATGTTTATTTCGAGGCCCAGGGGAAGCTGTCGTCACTTCGAGCTACATGACCGCAAAGTAAGTATATCTACATAATATAATTATTATGATTATCTTTATCGGATTTTTACTTTGCGGGATTAACAATTGATTTGCACTTACAGTTCTGGAAGCCCGATTCCTATCGAATACTTACCAGCGGAGAATTCGCTGAGTTCGCGTGTGCGACTAATGATACTGTTCCAAGGCCGACCTACGCAAACTATTGCCGTGGGAGACCCGTTGACATTCCGACTAGAAGCTCAAGATGGATATAACTACGCAAGTGACATTTTTGCCACCAACGTCATTGCTAGGGATCCGTACAGTGGTAGAAGTGTGCAATTGATAGATCGTTACGGGTAAGTTTTATACAGTTCGTTATGGAAAGTTTTCATTTCGACAGCGTTAGTAAAATCATTTAGTGTACAAATTTCAATAAACACGATATAATTGTTTCCAATCTTTATTCTTAGATGTCCCGTGGATAACTTTGTATTCCCCGGGCTAGATAAGGCTCGGGAGGGTGATGGGCTAGAAGCGAGATTTAACGCTTTTAAAATCCCAGAATCGAATTTCTTGGTGTTTGAAGCGACCGTCAGGACATGTCGAGATGGGTGTCAACCGGTAATAATATTTAAGTTTTACTGAAATTGACGTAATGATAACACTACGTTATTTTTATCTCTACAGGCGTATTGTACATTGCACGCCGGTAGAACGGAACCTTCGTTGGGCAGACGTCGTAGGGACGTAGGGGGTATCGATAAAAACGAAACGGCAGTTGATAAACAAAAAGAATCAGCAGAAACTACACCAGGTGAAGAAGAGAAAGTGCGGCAAGTTATTGAGGTAATTTTAGAGAAACTGTTATAACTGTTAGCTATAATACACTTTTAAACAATGATTCTATTTTCCAGGTGTATGAAAGTCGATACGACATGCCTATGGAACAACTTCTGACATCAGAACCAGCACCTCAGAGCGTCTGTTTGACCAGCAGGGAATATTACAGTATGGTATTCTCGCTGTTCATGTTTTTGGTACTCTTGATCACCGTATCCATGTCAGCTGGAATATACTATAAGTGAGTTTATTATACTGATTGCGATAATTGTTTAATTATCATTTCGCCAATACTCGATAATAATATAAGTCTTCCCTAGCATAATTACACCAAATAAAACTGTGAGAACCTTGCTCTCCACGCCCAATTTACCACATCCTAAAACATATTGCCAAAAACTAATGAATATTTCATAGCTCACATAGGTGTCTACTTTAAGTTTCGATCACATGCCTGCTCGCAGGAAATAGATTTTTCAGACAATTGAGGTAATAAGTAATAAGTAAACTGGTATTATTTTTGTTGGATAGAAAAATGAAGTAAATTTTTAAATAATTTTAAATAAATTAGTTATTTTTAATATCGTATAATATAACGTATATATTACTTGTGAAAATGTTGTCTAAAATATTTAAAATCAGCCTCAAATTATAATTATTACAAGAAAAATTTAAAGACTAAGTTGTCACTCCAGAAGATGATTAACCATTCAAGATTCAATGATTCAATGATATGAACAAAGTATATTTCATTTAATTAACTCAATAATTGAGAATAGTTTTAGTCATACAATTATATAATATGTATCCTATTGAATCAGAGAAGGAAATCATAGTCAAGACACTAATATGTGTAAAATGTTATCGTGTATTATTATTATCTCATGAGTGACACGTGCTTTTGTTTTCACAGGCGTTATTGGCTGTTAGCGACTAAAAATGAATTGGCGAACAACAGTTGTCTGGGCAGCACGGCCAACTGTAGTAGTGGATCAACAGGAAGGATGTCGTTTTCGGGCCGTAGCTTCTTCTCGAATATGTCGTTTGGAAAACGCAAACCGTTCCTGAACATTCGGTTGGTATTTACATATGTTATAAATTAAAGGAGAAATATTTGCTTGCATCTCTGCTGGTCATGCAATAATATTAAATACCAACTTTAGTGCATAATACTATTAAACTAATCGGGTGAAGGGAAATCGTGTGCAAAGTTTATTTATTTTTATACGACAGGCAGCGTATTTGGTATAATCTAAAATATTTAAAAACTTAACATATTATATAATAATATTCGCGACTAGTTTCTTTTATATAATACATCAAGATTATTAGGTACTTTGCAACACGTTTTTAACTGATGCAGTCTGTAGTTATACACACACATAATATCCATAAAAATCGAATCAATAATTCAATATGTCTACTCTCTATAGCGTGACTTTTTTTTTATTAAAAGATAGTTCTTCGTCTGTAAAAAAACTTAAGAAGAAAAATATGTGTACCATGTTCTATTTTTAAAATTGTATTTTTTATGCCTATATAGTCTCATTTTGAAAACGTTTAAAAAAAAAAACTTTTTAATTTTTATTTTCAATCTTCTCGCCACGCAGAGCTCCCGTAGAATCGATGGAAACGGGATCGGCTAATCCCACGGCAATGGTTGTGGGAGGTGGAGGCAGTGGAGGCAGTGGCAAAGGATTCGAAGACCCAAGTGAACCGATTTACACAGATCCGTCGCTATTCGAGCGATCCAGGAGCCTGCGCAGCATCGCGTACTCGTCGGCCGGACAAAACGTGTTCAAAAATGAAGCTTTCTGTCACTGATGTCGATTCCATCCATGATCCATCCGTCCATCCATATGATTTATATAGATCTATACCTACAAATTATTATTATGTATTATTTTTATCCAATACGTCCAAAATATCAGATCGTCCACGTCACAAACGTTACCTGTAAATGTGACGAAATAATAATATTATCATATACCTCCTATTCGAGTTCCACCGAGCCCGTTAACGTATACCTAATATGATATACCAAATATTATTATGATCATAGTAATATTATGTTGTATTATCCTTCATCTCCTATCTAATTGTAATCGAATGTAATTTTATTTTTGTGTGTTTTTAACTGTCGATATATTACCTATATTAATATTATTTATTAACTTTTAGAATTAAAACTTAAAACTGCACAAGCCATTTTGCTATGGCTCTAAGTTTACTCGCGCAATTTTTATTTTTAGAGTTAGATTTTTTCTCGGTAGTAGGTAAGAATATATAATAATACATAAGTACACAGTTTGAATTAAACTTACGCATATTTGTTTTCACGTTTTTTTTTAGTTATCGTCTCTATCGAAATTGAAGCTTCCATTGTAATTGAATACATAAAGCCCAATTTAAGTGGCACGCGTTAAATAATATAAACTATACTATTATATAGACACAATATCGGATTTAAGCGATGCAGTCTTCGACGTCATGCATCCGTGTGATCATTTTATATTTACTTATTTAATATTTTCCACAATCAATTATTTTTCGTAACTATTACTTTAGTTTTGTTAAGGTGGACACCTGGTGTCTCAGTCAAAAGCACATCGTGAATATAATGAAAATGTAATTATTATTTTTATCGAAAAAATACTTATTTTTAAATACGCAACAATTTTAGATAGGTTTTTTAGGTAACATTTCATTGGTTCATCAAGTAATTTTTTTATTATTAGAGCAAACATATTATTTGAATCACTAGAAAAATTTTTATGACGCTTTACGCGTATACTCGTATAGGCAATATTATTTGCTTCACTTGCATTACACGACTGCTCTTCGCTGAGGTACTTGCTATAGGTTTTTACTTATTATATATTGTTTTTTTTATATTAATATTATCATAATACATAACTATTATTATTATTATTATTATTATTATTATTACTATATTATAATTGTCTATTCATCGTAGGTAATTTATTTTATGAATACTTTAGTTAGCCGTCACAGTTATTAATGTTAATAAAATTTACTCTAAAAAAAATATTGATGATCATATTATTTGTTTACCCACAATATATTATATATTATTTGAATGGTAATATTTTCGATAATTATTTTCGTTTTTTGTCCAAAAAATATTTCTATTTTATCTTTTTTTTTCCGGCTTTACAATCCATTAAGGATCTTTACCACCAAAACTATCTCTTCCCATTTCTCTCTATCATACACTATAACTTGCCAATCCGTCCCATCATGGGCTGTCGCATTGAATATCTCTTTTATGCTGTTTATCCATCTTCTTCGTGGTCTTCCCCTTGGTTTCCTCCCCGCAAACGTCCAAGTTATTACTTCTTTTATTAGGCATCCGTCTGCTTACCACGCATGTCCGGCCCATTGCATTCTTATACTTTTAATAAATTTCACAATATTTTCCTTTTTGTATAAGTTTTATAAATGGGCATTCGATCTCAATTCTCATTGTTGTGTTCCGATATTAAATACTGAACCATGTATTCTTCTTAGGATTTTCCTTTCAAATCTTCTTAGGATTTTCCTTTCAAATCTTAGTTTTTCTTCGTCACCTTTAGTTGTAGACCATATGGCACATGCATAAGTCAGTACTGGTTTTATGTAACTTACATAAAGTTTTTCTTTGGATTTTTTTCGATAGCGTTTTTGATTTAGAGAGGGTCTCCATTGCGAAATAACACCGGTTAGCTGCACTCAGCCACACATTTATTTCTTCCTGCATAATATTTTTATTAAATTCTTTAACTTGTTCGAATTCATTATTTTCTATTTTAAGGTTGGAACTATCCTCTGTTCCTCTTTTTACTACCATGTATTTTGTGTTTTCCGGATTTACTTCTAGACCCATATTTTTACTCGCATTCATTAATTTCTCCTGATTCATTTAAACATCCGCTCTTAAAATAAAATAAATGTGTGCAGTGTTCTTGCACAAGACGTTTGGTTAATAATGTCCAAAAATCGTCTCATATTCAAACAAATAATATTTATTTTTTTAATTTTCTCATTTTTGAATATATATATATATATATAATAAATAACAAATTATATAAATTATATATATACTAGCTGACCCGGCAATGCTTTGCTATTGCAAGATTTCTCAGATATTAATTTGCTATTTTTCTTCTGGATGTTAAATAATTATTTTTATTTTAGACCAGTTTCAGCCAAAAGTAGTAGTATAAAATGAAGTTTGTTTTTGTTCGGGATGAAAAAATTATTTTAGGAAAATTTTCCGGTAATGAAGGAAATATGGATGGCGGAAATACAACAGTGGCGCAATCCGTCCACCATATAGAATTTATATTTTTAACGGCAATGCGCAATCGCGTGCGCATGTGTGCAATTGATATTATAATCATGAAATGACCGACCATAAAAAACAAAACACTATTCGTCGCACTCACTAAATCCGGTGTGATAGCCGCCGAGCACCATACCTAAACTTGTTGCGCACCAGCTCACATCTAATATAATATAATATTATGTATGGAATTTGCGTAATCGTTTGTGTAATAAGTATTTAAACATCTATGCATTAAAATTTTTACGATTTTGTAAACTTGAAGAATATTCCATATTATTTTTCCCAATAATTTATGTCATTTTTGTTATAGCTGAAAACTAATTTTATAATTGATGTAGATAAATATTTTAAAAATTATTTCATTTTATATTTGTATAGAATTTACAATAAATAATGTTATATAGACGTCAAACACGTATCCAAAATTTGTATTATAGGTATATACAGGTAATTTACACATGCAAGAACATCACAAAACGCCACGACTAGTCTGCAACATTAATATAATTATCATATTCGGAATAAAACCTACTTATCAGCGTATGTGTGTTGCACATTTCACATCTATAATAATATATATAGCACCTCTGCAAGGTGCCTAGTGAATTTAAATGTAACAGTTATTTTATACATAACGATATATTATACGTGTCGCGTGTGTGCACGAGATGACGGGCCATCAGAAAAACGAAAATTCGTTGCACTCGTTGAAACCGGTATGATAGCCACCGTACCGCACCATGAACTTGTTGCGCACCTCATAATGAATGCGGCTCTTGTTCTTTTTGACGAAGAAATAATGATTGATGCCATGCGACGCCGTGCAGTCTACCGCGTCCGAGTACAGATTTATCGTGCCGATGGACGCCGAGGACCGGATTTCGTACTTTTCGCGACCGTCTTTGATTACCCTGTGTTAATCAAAACAATATGAATTTCCGATGTAAACACGACCGTGGATGGTTTCTGTATCGTGAATATACACCTTATACACGCTATCTATAGTATTATCTGACAACTTCGATCGGGTTAAAATTAATTAGCTTTTAATACATTGGAATAATATTATGTACCTGTACAGTATACATGTTTTAAAATTTTTAAATATTAGTGTGTAAGTACCTAGTATTTACTTATATATATTAGCAGTTAACGAGGTTATGTCCCAACAAAATGTCTGTTACACGATTTTGTGTATTTATAAAACTGTTGTGGTAAGCTGTGTGCTGATAAATTCAAATCATGCTAAGTTAATCTTTTATTTTCGTAAATATCAGTCTTATTCTCTAGCCGTAACTAGCCGTATTTCTGTTAGAAGTTAAAATAATTTGCGATTTGTGTACATAATACAAATAAAATTATAAAAAATATTATTATTATTATTATTGTGATAAAAAAAGTAAAGTAATAATGACTATCAAAGTCATAACATAATTTTAAGCTGACAACAAAAAGCTATTTTGTATGAAAGATCCAGAATCTCCGAGAACACCACTTTTCCCCCCGGGGGCCGTGGCGCATCTGTCTATCAGAGCTTGATAGCTTGTAGAAATATATTGTTAAACTAAATATTATAATAAATCAGATGTTGTGGTATTTTCTGCATATACCTGACGAATCCGTGAACGTTCTCTTGTACCACCGATACGTCGTAAAGTCTCCATTCAGTACCGGTCTCTAGGACTGTGCTCTTGATATCTGACAGCAAATCGTTACACACGTTTACGTACATGGCCCCGTGTCGACAATCCTTGTACAGCACGTCCAACGTGATGTCCCTGTCCATGCGCATAAAGTTCTCCGAAAAGTTTGTTCTCACGCCTGCTTCGTCCACCAAGTACACTAGTGGGCTTTTGATGGCTTTGAAGTGGATACCCGTCGACTTTATTTTCGCCAACCTCAACGGACAGCATTAAAACAAGAGTAAATTGCATAGATGCCCGTCAGTCAGTGGACGAATAGATTACAATATTATTATAATTATGTAAATTAGTTCGGGTATCACACTTTTACAATTTTTTTTCTCATGTATCTGCTTAACCCCAATAACTTTTGATAAGTGGTGTATCTAGAAATATATGTAGTTCCTCGGGTACCTACACAATGAATAGTATTGCCACATCGCCCATATTTATTTTAGCACAGTACAATATCATATTACATGACATAATATCACAATATAATGTAAATAAAGAACGTATAATAGGTTTATTTAAGTGTAAGCATTAAGAAGGAAAGAAAATATTAGTATTGATACATGGGTATTTTACCACGATTAATAATCAATCTAGAGATAACTAGCTCTTTGAATTGAAATATCGATATTAATTAATTTGTTGAATTCAAGTTGAGTCACAATCTCTTTAGGGTACTGTATACATATGATGTGTGATGAGTTTTCATTGAGAAAGTTTGACAAGTAAGAAGCGTGTATTGAGGTACGTACAATTATACATGTACTTCCTATATGCTCAGGGTTAGATATTATAGGTAGGTAATAGGTGCCGTAAACTGTTGTAAAAATGGGATTAAGCTTATCTGGGATCTAGCTAATGTCATTAAGCTTTACAATTACTATTCTAGTATTCTGTGTTAAGACTTTCTTCAAAGGATTTTATTTATTAGTTGACGTATTCATTATAATAATAATAACAAAAAACTTCCACAATAATCCTTAATAATTCCCTAAAACAATTCTTATCATAAATTTGCTTGTATAATTTTAAACATTATTATCATCATCATCTCATGTTATTACTCGTATATTTATATGGTGGTTTGAAAAAATTCATATCTTTCTAAATTGTGCCAAAAAAATTTTAATTAAGTTTCATTTTTTAACTATTACCATGGCAACCAATACTAGAGTTATTTTCTACATTTTAAGAGATAGACGTAAGTGGTTTAAGATAGATATAACATATGAACATGATGATCACATGTTATGAATAATAAAATGAGATAAAAAAAAATAATGATAGCAATAACAAAAATAAAGAAAAAAATTGTAGAAAAAAAAGATGACGCGAAGAGAATCACGACAAGAAATCAAAAAAAAATAAAATGATGATGGGTAACAAACAGATGAACCTGAATATTGAATATTCAGTTATCAAAGATAATATTTCAAAAAAAAAAAAAAATATTTATATTTTTTTGAAGCTCCATCTTTTAAAAATTAATAAAGAGATCTGTAAACTCATTCTGTCGCCGCGAAAAAAGTTTCCTGAATATTAGGTGTACACATGATCATAAATTAAAAGATTTTATGTGTTGTGGTTTCAATACAAATTTCCGGAGTTAATTTTAAAGTTTTAACTGATTTTACCCAACTATTTTGATGCTTAAAATGTTGAATAAATGTTTATATTAAAGCTTTATAAGTTTTAAGCTCATAAAAAAAATTTGAAGGAAGTTAGCAAACTAAAAGGGTAAGACCGCCTAATAATTAAAAGGTATTAAAGATTTTTCGAATGTATAATTTAAAAAATAATTTTATGAACTATTTAACATTGACTACACATTAATACAATCAGTAGATATAATATAGTATATTCGTTACAAATAAAATAAAAAGTCATATATTTTAAAATTGTTAGTAGGTACCTTTCTGTCCAGCTAATTTTCTTAATCTACTTTATTGTATATTAAATACCCTTAAACTCAGAAATTATAATTAAATACTTATGTGCTATGTTTCATTTTATACGTGTTAAGACATATTATATATAATTTATAAACTGTATTGGTAATTCGTTACAATTGGATTATGTATTAATATTTAGTAACAGTTAAATGGATAGCTATAGAATTCAGACCAATTTGGCTAATTAAATCATACTAAAAAGTAATAATTGATAAATTAACATCAAATTTCTGAAAACAAATACATATGAATTTCTCGAAATTGATCAGAGATGGATTTTTTCCATTAGTTTGAATTATATAATATATTTCAACTTATGAGAAATTTGACTTTAAAATTAAATTAATATTTTTTAAAATTGAAACATTCCCTTTTTTATGGAATTTATATGATATATCAATGGAAAAATAACACGTTATAGTCGTTGGTTTAAAAGTAAAATATTAATGAAGAATTCGATTTGTTTATTCTGTTTTTTGGAATATATTTTAGTTCGATTTACAGTATTACTGTTATGGTGGAAATTTATGGAGCTTAACAACCCAATATTTTTCTTACAATTTAAAATTCAGGTGTTCTTACTTGTGATTTCCAAAATTAATGTCATTTGCCTGTACGTGGACAATATCATCTTTTTTATACATAAAACCAACAGGGTGCATGACGGCCGATATGTTACCGGTTGCATTTACAGCTGCTACGGCATTTGCCTGTAACAGTTGTAATCGGAATGAATAATTTTTAGAGGCGGATCGAACTAAAAAATATGGGTTCAAACTGACAAGGCCATAACTGTGGTAAGGGGGGGATTTTTCTTCAAAGTAGAGACATTTTAGCAGCGAATATAATTAATTAACTATAAATTGTATTAAAGAGTAATTGTAAAAAGAAAAGTGTTTAGTATATATATTTTAAAACAATTTGGACCCCCCCCCCCCAAAAAAAAAAAAAAAAAATTTTCCAGTTACGGCCTTGAAAAAGCTAAAGTTTTTATATCGTCTGTCGAATTGAAAACGAACTGAACAATGTGATGTGGAATTCAAAGCAAAAATTTTGATCAACGTTGAACTAAGCTCGTATATCAAACATTTTTTATAATACTGAACTGGATTTGAACTGCACTTTTAAACTAAATTACGAATCAAACGTTTTATTTTTATGCCAAACCAAAATATAAAACATTTCTAATTAAAAACCGTGTATTTATTTATTTTTAAAGTTCAGATCAATTTAGAATTTCAAACTTTTTGTTTAAGTACGGTTAGGTTCAATTTTTTGAACTCTGAAAAGTCAAAGAGTTTGTACCTATCTTTTATAAGTATAGAAATATTGTTCTCTTTGTTTTATTTAAATATCGTTTTTCAAATTGGTGCGTGAATAATAATAAAATATTAGGTAATTGTTTATATTTTATTTAAAATTACAGTTTGATTTGCCATTCTGATCGATCCATCGAGAGTTATGTCTACAGAAATCCCATTTTTGAATTGAAATGAAATCGTTCCTTGTTCGGTATTCTTAACAATGTCCCCGTTATTACTGTTCTTCAATTTCTAAATACCAAACATTAAACCAAAAATTACGCTTTGTCAATGGTGACAGTAAACCACGGTTTGTTGCTTACTACAATTGTCACCATAACTGTACAGTACTACTTGTTAAATTTAATAACAAAACGTATTTGAACGAATAAGAAGAAATTTCAATAGGTTTTTTTGTGTGACTTTTGTCACAAATGAACGAAACAACACGTAACCACAACAATTTGTAACTATCTATTAAGTAATAATTAATGCGCTAAATATTATAGTGACCAAAAAATATATAGAGAAAAAAATTATATCACTTCAATCTTATCATAAATATTTAATTTTAAAATTAGGGTTTTACAAAATTTTTGAAAGATATACTCAATACTCATATTATGTTATTTAAATATATTAATTATAATTACTCTAACTAAATAAAAAACTTTCATTTTATTCAATTTAATAGGTAACACTTATATAGGTACTAGTAAGTAGTAGTAACTAACCAATATTTTGGATTTAACTTTTTCCTGCCACTGTGAAAAAAAAATTTGTACAAACATATATTATTGTTGTTGACATTTTTTTAATGTTTATGTACTGATTATTAATAACATATAAATTCTTTAACAATTTAAAGTCTAAACTTAGTATCATAATTTCTGTTGGTAGGTATACCTAGTATTAAAAATTTAAAAACAAAGATTTTAAATAGGAAATCTTTCTTGATTCTACTGGCCTGTAATATATAATCCACAATATGGTTCTGGTGAATATCACCAATATTATAAAATAATACTTTTTATATTATGATGTTTAAATAATTGCTATATTAACTGTTGCATTAAAGTTTAAACTATCAATATATATATATATATATATGTCCCAAAGAGATCTGACATTCTGACAAATGAAATAACTTTTGTTCTAATCAATATTTTTTAAAAATTTCTTTTAAATATAACCCATAGACACTTGCGCTACATTTTTAGAATACATTTTTTATTTTTTATTTTTTAATACTGAAAATAAAAAACTTAAAAATTGATAAATTTTTTTTCGAAATATTCAATATAACCAGTTTGTAAATTTGATTTTTAGAAAAATGTATATGTTAAAAACACTTATTTAAGTCAAAAGGCTGATTTTTTACAATTTTTTTAAATATCAATATTTTCGTTAGGTAAATTATAGTAATTTATAGTTTATACATCACATATATTATTCAAATAAATACAATAAAAAAATAATAAGATTTTAACATGCACTTATTTAAAAATGTTCTTATAAAATATTTTTAAAAAACTTTATTATTATTTGAAATTACAAGGTTTCTAACATAAACTAGATCGTAATTTACTTAACGAAAACATTGATATTTAAACAAATTGTAAAAAATCAGCCATTTGACCACAGAACAATATATATATTATTATTGACTTAAATAAGTGTTTTTACCATATGCATTTTTCTAAAAATCAGATTTACAAATTGGCTATATTGAATATTTCTAAAACATTTTTTATCAATTTTTAAGTTTTTTATTTTCAGTATTAAAAAAACAAAAAATAAAAAATGTAGCACAAGTGTCTATGAATTATATTTAAAAGAAATTTTTTTTAAATATTGATTAGAACAAAAGTTATTTCATTTGTCAGAACTCTGTAGGACACTGTATATATATATATGTAGAAATATTAATTTTTGATTTTAGATATAATAATAATTTTTAGTTTATTAAAAAATGATTCATTATTGGTATAGTATTGTAATTATATAAATAATAATTATACATTAATGCATATTATTGAGTTGCAATTACAAATAAAATTATAGTATTGATATTAATATATTATTATATTATTATTTACAAAAAATGTTAAATTTATGTCACAAAATAAATTATTTAATACTATTTTTGTATTAATACACAAATTGTATTCTCATGGCCAAAAGTAAATTATAAAACATAATTTTAATATTTTTAAATTAAAAAATTAGTTCGAAAAGACGTTTTCTAATCATATTATTACTTTTAGAATATAGAAAAAATAATTTATTGGTATTTAGGTTGAAACATTTAGTTAAATAACATTGAAATTTTCCTTCGTTATTAATTCGAATAATAGACAATAACTTTAAATAATATCGTGATTATATTCAGATTTTTATTGTAGATTGAGATAAAATTTTAGAAATGGTCACAACAAAGAGGTTGTTTAAGAGGATGTAAGCGCATTACCTATTTGTTTTCTCTATCAGACTGCGTAGCACAGATAAAACGCTCACTTAAAATAGTTTTTTATTTTTTAATCAAATGACCTATTACAACAATTTGAAGAGGATAATTTATAAAAACAAATTGAAAATTTGAATGATGTTAAAATTGTTTTGAGACAATACTTAGACAATCTGATACACCATTTCCTCAAAAATATGATTTTCCGTCGGTTTATAATAAGTGATTTTACTGTAAGATTAAACAAAAACATAAAAAATAAATATAATTCTGCGAAAATGCCTTTTGTCTATGTTGCACATAGATCAAAAAGAGAAATCGAACAGCACACCACCATCTTCACTATAATGTCGGGTTGTGTGAACAATCACTAAACATTTAGGGAATCAATAGTGAGCTAATGGTCTCTTAAATATTATTTAGTGGCCCATGATTGGTTCATTCAATTTTTTTGTACCATTAAAGTTTTATTAGATTAAACTAATAGTGTAGACAGTGTAGTGCAGTTCTAACGCTTGAATAGTAAACATACGTTCCTCATACTTAGGCCTATTACTCCTGTAATATTGGGTTGTTTTTTCTGTGTTAAACCTGATACGGCCCGTCATTTTCCGACGGCCTGAGATCGTGAATAATTAAATTCATTTTGTTATCTTATAAACATATCGGTTTATTAGTTCAAATCTAACATTATAACAGTAAATTAAATGTGGAATAAGTTATTTCCGAACCGTGCAATTGGCTTGGATAAGCAGACTGCAACGGACGGTGTCAGGCCTGTAGAGGTCGTTCGTCGTTGTATGTCGACAACTATTTAGATGTTGACGATGGTAGTATTGATTGAAGAAGAAGGTGTCTTGAATTGAAAAAATGCCCGGTATATATACTATGATCCGTACTGACTAGTAAACCATCAGTGTGCCGCCGTGCATGCCTGTGCTTACTGTCGGTATGGGTTTTGTTATTATGGGGTCACTTTTGGACTTACAGATATGTGTGAGGTGTTGTTGTCTTCGTCATTATTTTCCCTATCCATAGCCGTACTTCTGGGGATGTGCGATGAATCTAAAGGTTTTAAATTCACCACTAAATCCTATTCTATCCCACTAGATGCTATTGTTTTTCATATGCTGTATTGTGATTAGTGGTCCTAAAAAGGACAGTTTTATGTGTGGTGAAGGCTACACCGTTACAACACCAATAGTTTTATAAAAAAATTGTGCGTTGATCAAAGGCATTTTTGTGTCAGTCTGCCTCAGTGGCGCAACCAGGAATTTTTCATGGGGGGAGGGAGGTCTGAAAAAATAAACCATCTTAATTTTTATTAACAATATACCTATGTGTTTACTAACAATATACTTTTAATTATGATTATTATTTTAAATATTAAATAAGTACTCATTTAAGACAAATCTAAGCGGTGTTTTATTGAAGCTAATACGTCAATGACTTCATCTTCTGTAACTGGAACTTCTCGATATATGTTAAGAACCGTTAATCCATTTAACCTGGTTTCAGAAGTTGAGTTCCTCAGATATGTTTTGATTCGCTTCAGTGAAGAAAATGACCTTTCTGACTCACAAGATGTAACTGGGAGTACAGTAAGGATGTGTAATAAATTATAAATATTTGGATAGAAGTCCTGATTACACGTCATAAGTAACGCACCTAATGCATTCTGAGGTTTAATATTATTTGTATTTAAATATCTGTGCCATAAATCAACTTCAGAATTTACAACTTTTTATGACTTTCAACATCTTCTTGATAATATTTTACAAGATGATGAAAATCACTTTTAGCATATGGATTTATCAATACTTTAAAACCAGATATTATTTCTTTATAGCAATTGAAACGATGATTTAATTGTTGTATTATAGAATCAATTAATGGAATAAAAACAGATACTCTAGAAGTCTAGAATAATCTTTTGGATTTTCTGTTGAAAAATTATTCCTATGTTATTACCTTTTTTTATTTCAATATCCATTTCATTTGATCTTTTTATAAGATTTTTAGACAAATAACTAAAGACTGTTTTAGCATTTTCATGAATATTCATTAATTCAATTAAAATAGTGTTGATGTGATTAATTGCTTCAACCAAGTCAATTTTTTGCTTTTTTAAGTAAACACTATAAGAGGTTTAGTATGCTGAAATAGTTTAATAATTACAGATAGACTAATGTTGCATTTTGAAGTTCCTATTGATAAAAATATTTGGTTAGCTTTTGTTGCTACATCCTTATCCGACCATGTAGGTAATCATTTCTTCCAAACTATTCACAATGATATCATTCACTCGATGCCAAATAATACGCAATATTTACAATAAACGCCATCAGCTAAACTACTGTAAGCTATCCAATTCCATTTATTAAGCCAAGAAAGTGGAAATTTTAAATTTTAATTGTCATGCAGCGTGATCGGCAAATTATGGTTTTTACCTGGGATCCAAATTGTTTTAAGCACTTCAAATTTTTCATTATTTGACATAAGTTTACCAATATATGCCGTTATATCAAAAATGCTATGATTGTTGTCTTCAGTTTCTTTAGAATCATTGGTACTTGTAGAACACTCGATTCAAGGAGCACTTTGATCAGGAACTTGTGAAGAAATAGCAACAACTGATTTTATACTGAGATTATTAATATTAGTAGGTACTAGGCCTACTAGTAGTAAAAAAATCTTTTATAGAACTATTCATTGTTAATTGTTAATACTATAAACAGTATAAACCAATACGACTAGTTCTAAGACGACCGAAAAAAAAAACGAAATTGTCACAATTGTAACGGTTAATTGAAATGTATTGTATTTGATAACGGTTGTTGATAATTCAGATATCTAAAACTATACTTTATTATAGGTGTGTTTTCGCGCTTAACCTTTTTATACTTTTAATCAGATGTGGTTACATGATTTTGGTTATTGGTCAAAGACTCGCGAAAACGATGCATTTGTGGTTAATATAAATATTAGATTCTAGGAAATAGATAACCAGTAGATATATAGAAAAATATAATTTAATATCTTTCTGGAATGTGTTTATTAGTATAAGTGACAAATGTATTGTTTTATTTGTTTTAGCTTTTTTTATTAATTATTTACATTATTTTTATATAAATAATTAATATATTAAGTATCTATCATATAATAATAATAATTTACTATGGAAACCACTGCTTTATCTATTATATTAAATCAGTTAACTCAATTGAATAATGAACATTTACAAATGTGTTCCAATGTAATTCTTCATCAAAATATAATTAAAAATAATGTTAGAAAAGAGAAAGTTAATTTCGACATTTTTGAAAAGACAACAACATTATAGAATAAATAACACTGTTGATAAATGGATTGAAGCATACATTGACAATGATTTTCATGGGTAAGATACTAATTGATTATTTAATTTGGTTTCTTTATTACATTTTTATATATATTATTGTTCTATATAAGTAGACATTTTCGAATGACAAGAAGTACTTTTACAAAACTGGTATCAATGTTTAGGCAAGATGCACAAATGAATATATCTTATACAGGAGGTCATGAACCTTTGTCAATTGAAAAAAAAAGTAAATAATTAACCCTAGTTGCTAAGTATAAAAAAATAATTTTAATTTAGGTAATTATGTCATTTTTTTCAGTTGCTGATAGCTCTATGGTATTTAGCTAAAGAAGGAGCTATGTTCACCACTGGTGAATTTTTCAACATGGCAAAATCTACTGTTAAAAAAGCTGTAGACATAGTGGTGAATCAACTATGCAAATTTTCCCCTAAAATAATTGTTGGCCTAAGAAATCGGACTGTGTAGAAATTGCAAAAATTTTTCGTGAAAAATCCAATTTCCCAGGTAAATATTACCATATTCAATTTAAAATGTAATTTAATAATTTATGTTATATTATTATTATTGAAATTATTAAAATGTAGGTGTTATTGGTGCTATCGATGGATGCCATTTTATTGTGAAACCACCTGTAGATCAACAGGATAGCTATACAGATAGAAAATTAAACAAATCAATTATAATGCAAGGAATTTGTACATCCAATAAAATATTCACAAATATAAATGTGGGGTTTCCTGGTAGGCTACATGATGCTAGGGTTTTTGTTAACAGCCAATTGTACAAAAAAGTTGATGAAGAAGGGCAAGAAGAATTATTTTACAGTAATAAATTTCATTTGCTAGGAGATTCCGCTTACCCTAATCTTAGCTGGTTGATTGTTCCCTTTAAAGACTATGGAAATTTAAACAGAAGACAGAGACAATTTAATTACACACTAAGCAAAGCAAGAGTATGCATAGAACATGCCTTTGGTTTACTTAAAGGGAGGTGGAGGCGTTTGTTATACATTAATACAACAGATATGGAAAAAGCCTCAAAAATTATACTTGCTTGTTGTGTACTTCATAATTTTTGTATTTTAAATGATGACTACCTTGATGTTGTTATTGAAAATATTCTTAATTATTAAATGGAAGTCAAGAACATACAAGAAATAGATTTGAAATTCTAACAGGAGATGTAAAAAGAAATGACATTTTGAGACAGTTAAATGTATGATTAGTTTTATGTATCTAATGTATATATATATATATTGTATTAATATACAAAATGTATAAATAATTAATTAATTTAGTTTAAATTAATATAAGAACAATAAACAAAACAATTTGTATGCATTTATTAATATTTTTTAAGCAAAACATAATATAAAGTTTAAAAAATAGTATAACATAACAATTTAATAATTAAATTTGAAAATATACAATTGTTAGTATCATATCAGTGAGTTGTAATGACTGTTCACTTATTTAGGTTATTCCTAATTTGTTTAAAGTAAAAATAAAAACAATTAAACATTAATAGTATACTTCACCTTGAGCACTATTAAATACATTATTACATTAATATTTAGATCAAACAAAAATAAAACAATAAACTTTATAATATAATTATAGTCACAGTGAATATAGTGATTTGTAGAATATACTTTTTTTCTTTAAGTTTCTACAGTAACTAGTAAATCATTATTCATAACTAGTTTATAGTAACAACAAATATGAAAATTAAATATGTAACTTCATACAATAGTATACTTTAAGATCAAATGAAAATAAAACCTTAAACTTAATAATATAGTAATATATAAGTGAGTTGTAGAATTTACTGTTTTTTTAAAGTTTCTACAATAGCTAGTAAAGCGTTATTCAAAATAAGACGTTGCTCTTTTTGCTATTCTACTGATTTTTCAAATAATTGAATTAATTTATGTTGCATTGCCATATCTTCTTGATGTTGTGTTCTTATTTCATCAATAAGTTATTTTTTTAAATTTTTTGGTTTTGTAGAAGTTTTAATTGTTTTGAAATGAGAAGAACTTGTTTCGGTATTAATATCTTCATCATCAGATATTTTCTTCTTCTCTACTGGGACTTGTTCAATGCTTAGTGGTTTTTCTGCAAGAGTTTCTTCAAATACTGAGTTATCTATTTTAAAGTATCTAGTAAGATGGCTGGTTTTACTTTATGCTTACTACCTAATATGGAATGAAGTAAGTTAAAGTATGCTGGAGTTTTGGTGTTTCCTGTTCCTGTTTTTTTACTATTTTGAATAAAAGCCATATATGCTTTTTCTAAATTTCTCCATTTTTGGTGGTATTTCATTCCACTATATTTTAAAGATTTACCTACCACATACCCATGATCTTCTTGGAGTTTTAAGGCTATTTTTTCCCACATATACTTTGGTGTTTTTTTATCCAGTAGCAGTTTTTGAATACTTTCAAGCTTGATTATACCTATTCAAAAGATCTTCAGTAGCTTTTATATCTTGAGGTTTGGGCTTACGTGAACACCATATTTCATCAGTAGTAATGTTTATCTCTACAAAATTAAAATTATAAATGTAAAGACCATATACTTAAGTTTTAATATTTTTTCATTGACCTATCAAACTAAACAAATTAAATTACAATTTTATAAATTTACCATTATCTGACAGTTTTTCATCATTAGAATTTAAATCTTCATTCAATCCATCTACCAAAGATGATATTGGTACCCACATTTCACATTCTTTGTCTATAATAATTAATAACATATATAAACTAAAACTAAATGTATTTGTATCTGTTATGATATGTTCAATTTGTTAAAATAAACAAATACATAGTTAAACAATGTTTACATTATAGGTGGATTTGGCCTGAAACACTGGTAGATCAAATCAACATTTTAATTTATTCCATATATTTTCAATCAAAATTATATGATTGATATAGGTTTAAATTAAATAATGTAAGCATTGTTTTGAAATTGTAAATAGTATTACTCTTTATTATATTTACCTTGAATTATCACATTGCAAAGTATATGGGATCTGTCTTCGGAAAATATTTGTTCGCCGTCAGACAGGATATAATTTAAAAACGTTCCAGTTTCGGACGCCATTATGTTGCACAATTTCAGAAATATAAAAATATTTATAACGTACGTTTAATACTAATAGATACTATTAGGTATATACTCTGTACTCAGGTCTCGGGTAGTCGGGTTACAGTACCATTTACAGCAGTGGCGTACCCAGGATTTTCGAATGGGGGGGGGGGGGGGGGGGGGGCTAAATCTATATCGGTATTCGGTACCATAATAAACACAACGTTTATGCTTTGCTTATACTAGGTCATTGTTACTAAAGATAATACGTTGTATTCAATACCGTTTTTTAGAAATATCATGGTTTGTACTTTGTCTTTTTTAATATAAAATGTATTCCAAAACATGGCCAATGGGAGGGGCTGAAGCCCCCTAAGCCCCCCCTGGGTACGCCACTGATTTACAGTATTTGTAATGAAAAAACTAAAAAAGGAAATCCGCGGAAGTGCAGAGTGCAGACAAACAAAATTATTATTAATTGTATCATATTATTTAGTAGATTATCAATAACCAAATGATATAACCATTTCATTTTGATGGTTACAAATTATCAGTTACCTAAAACCAAAAGTTATTACCAAAAATATAACCAAAACCGCGAAAACGACTTGTTTATGATATATAGTAACCCGGTTACATTTGGTTAAGCGCGAAAACACACCTAATGTCTAGAACCATAGTCATGATAATGATTATTTAGGTCACATATAACATGTAAACATGATAGTATTAAATTATTAGTTATTGCACTGTAGCAGTGTAGCCACAACATTACTTAATTGTTGTAGTCAAAAAATCAATTTACATTAATTCAAGTTCTATGAGAATATGATATTAATTTACTATTAAACATGCCAAGGGGGGTCCACCCCCTTGGTTGCGCCACTGGTCTGCCCTAGATTGTTCCTTTAAAGATAGTTTTTGTAATTTTCTGTCTTAATTTCACGGCCGGCGTGTTTCTTTATTTGTATGTTGTTACCTTCTGAAACGTGAGTTATAATATTAGGGTTCGGGACTTCTTGCATTTGCATGTTTTTTTGTAGTGGTTGTAGTCTATTATTAAGTCAGTTATACATTTATTTTATAAAATTATGAAATTAAATACTAAGTTTGAATTTGCATATTTTTGCATATTTCGTTATATTTTAAGAAAAACGCATATTTGAGCAATTTTTAGTATATTTGGACATATTTCACATTTTTATATTTTTATATACTTAAAATTGTTGGGGAACATCATAATTGGATTGTCGTAGTCTGCCATATCTAACACGTACGTCTGTTTACGATCATAATCTCTTTATCGTTTAATAATCAACCAAAAACAATGATCTTAATAAATAGTTTATCTTTACAGATATTTCAATTTTAAATTTGGATGAAATTCGATTTATATGATACTAGCTGAACCTGTGCACTTCGTAGCCCGTTAAAAATCCTACCTCTAATGTGGTTCATATTGTGTGTTAAATTCATTTCATGTGATGATGCTTGCAGAATATTTTTATACATATAATGATAGGTAGTGGTTAAAATATATTGTAATCTTACAGCGATTCAATTTTGTATATCATTATGTAATTTTCTTCTTTTTATCAATATAATTTTAACAATTTAAATATTAAATTGTAAAATATTTAGTTAAATATTTAGGCATAGGTATCACTTACTAACTTAACCTATCGTCTGCCCATATGTATAATAAAGTTATGTACCACATTTTGTCACAATCGGTCCAGCTATTTAAGAATGTATATAGAACAAACAGATATATAATATAGCTATCCATCTATAAAGCTGTATCTCTATATCTATGATGTCCGTTTATCCTTTATTTAAATGCTTTATAATATATGCTTAATTTATACGTTTTTCAAATAATCATGCTTGGATAAATACTGCAATTATAATTATATCAAATTTTGTAGACATCGGTCCATCAATTGGAATTGGAATGCATAAAGGATAAATAAACAGATATCCATTTTTTTCCATTTGAATTTCCCACCAAACATACTAACCCTTGTGATTTATTAATTTATTAATTCGCTCAACAAATCATGGAATAAGTAATTTTGAGCAACATTTTTAAACACCTTTTGAATAAGTTCAGCTTTAGTAAAGACTAAAGGGTAAAGTGAAGAGACGTTAACATTTTACCACAAACAATTGACTTATTACCATAGACTAAATGTCAACTAAGTGGTTATAATATGCTTGCGTTATGACAAATTGCGTTATTAGCAAAAAAAAAAAAATAACCATAATACGAGATATATATAAATATATATAACCATCACTAATAATAGCCGTCACTATACCAACCATTTATAAATAAACAAAAATTTCCATCCCAAAAATGTTTAGCTGCTCTCGAGAGCGCGTCTTGTTTATTTAAATGGTTGCCATTGACTACCAAAAAATATTATTATTATTTAGCTCATTTTTCGCTGGACAGATGGCGATACTGTCATTTCATCACATCCTCGTCACATTCCACTAAACCGGTAACTTTCTCAAATTTTTCATGCCCAAAACCTGCTCTGTAATGTTCTCTTTAATTTAAAAAAAATTGCAAGACGATCCAATAAGTAGGTAGTTTCGAAGCCAAGCCGTAACAAAGATTTCCTTTTTTGCTTGATTTCAGTTTTATATATATAGATAAAAAGAAACATTAAAACTAAAAAGTGGTTGTGTTGTAATAATATTTTGACCATAAAAAATTGAATGTACCTTTCTTTCACCGTGTTGATTTTTGAGATTTGAATCATGAGAATGTTAAAATAAAACAGCGAACGCAAAATAGAATTGAACAGCTAATAAGCGCTGACATTATTCAAATGTTGAAATGCTTTAAAATAATCAACGTTATAATTAACGCTGAATAATATCTACTACTGTAAAAATAGGCATAGGTAAATAAATGCTCACCAAATGGTTTAAATTATTGATATTTATATTTTTGCGATGGAATTTACACATATATATATATTTTTTTTTTTATTATCCATCGTGATAAACATACATTTTATTTTATAATGATTGAGTTCCTATCACTTGGTCTGGAAAAACTTCCAAGCAATCACCAAGGAGGATATTAGGGCGCACTGCACCTCAGACCCGGTTACTATAGACTGGCCGTTGCCGTTACAGTTGTCTTTGTCACAGACCTCGCAGCTCTCGACAATGGCTCCTGCAGGCATATTCACGCAGTCATTGGTATTGTTGGTCGACTTGCAGCCGCGTACTACGGTCGATGAGGCGAATGCATCTATTGATTAGAGTGGTGAAGAACAAATATCAGTTTTGGGTGCATGATTTTATTTAAATTTACACTTACTTGCTTTTACGGCGACCTTGAAACAATAGTAATCGGAATTGGTCGTTTCGATGAACGACTTTTTGTTGTTGTACGTGTTTAAAGTGCCATGACTCCTTAGTTTTCTATACATCCGGCCTTCGGCTGGGGCTTCGGGAGCGGGTGTGGCCTCGGCGCCTGGGGCTGGGGCTGCGTCTCCGGCTGGGGCTGGGGTCGCGTCTCCGCTTGGGGCTGGGGTTGCACCCGAATTATCGGTTGCAGTCGTAGACGATGTTGTTGACCCTGTACAATTTTCCGATTTTAGGTTTGAATCACTTAACTCGGTGGCGCATTGCTTGTCCTCCCAATCGCATTTGTAACACGTCAAACCATTGGCTGTAATATACACATACATATTAATAATATAATATATACGAATGTTCATACCATGCAAATAAGCATGTAAAAATAATATTACAATGCACACTAATCATCGATGTTTGAGATATATTCTGCAAGTATAATTTTTAATGAGTACGCTATACCTACCATTTTTATTTAATAGTTTATTTTGTAATCAAATTTTGATTTTTAAAATGATTGAGTATAACTAAAGATAATATTTTTGATTTCCGATATTTTTCGAATTACTTAGAGATGTGCCTCTCGCGAACCAAATCAAAATTCTATGCAATAATTATTAAAATTGTTATACTTGGTAATAGTAGTAAAAACAATTTGTTGTACTCACCAAAAGTGAAAACTCCACACAACATCATAGTGATGGCCATTACTACGGCTAAGGACTTCATGTTTGAGTTTAGACGGTATAAGATTGAAAAAAATATATGGTCGTAAAATATGTACAATAATTATTATAAATGATAATAATTTACACTGTAAAACAAAAATATTTTCTTTAAGTGGCTATTTTTCCAAAGCTTCAAAGTAGACTGACGAATTTATCCTGGCCTGTTTATTAGTACACATAATATATAATATGTTACATGGTTATATTATATTCTAATTTGGCCAGATATAGGAGTAGTATATTATATTTATATGTTCACCATATTTTTTTATTAATTAGTAGTTTTGTAATATTATATACATTATACAATATCTTACATTCACATATTATTTTCTAGTTTTTAGTTATAAATCGTATTTAAACATTTACATATACATCTCCATCCACTTTAAAAAAAAAAAGAAAACACAACATTATTGTAAAACCAATACTTATCCCGCTTATCACTGTACTCTGAATTTAAAACCTTATTAATGAAAACATGGTATACCTATCCTATATAATATTATCTTATTATACATTTTTATTTTAGTAGTATTGGTAGGATAGGTGGTCTAAAATGAAGCTAAATAATATTGGTAGGGGCCGGGAATGGAGCAATAATAGTCCGTGACGCCCGGTCACCGAAATACTTCGCGTGATATATATAATATACTCACACACCGACTGACCTGTATAAATTGTGAGTAGGTAATTGTGTGAGTGTATGATTAAAACTAATGATATATAATAAAAAATGGTAACACGTTTCGGGTAATAATAAATTAGTTGCTGTAGAATACGCTATATCAATAATTATTTTACAAATATATAAAATCTACAGCAAAACAATAATATAAAAAATATAGTAATAATAATAAATCAAGCCCTTATTGCTAAACAGTATAATATACAAATTCAAAATAATACACAATATAAATAATGTACGGTACGGCCCTTGTGGTACGACAGAATATAATAAATATATGTGGCCCTTATGGCGCAACGGAATATAATAATATCAGGTAGCATCTATTTGAGCTGTTAGCTCATATTCAACAATATAATATAATAGGTATATAAAAATGATAAACGGTCCTTCTGGCACGAAAGTATAATAATTAAATAACAATAAAAAAAACTCTCAATTTGTGGAGCGCAGACTGGCCAGCTGGTCCTGTGCTACACATTTTATATGATATACAAAAAATGATGTTTACACACAAGTACAATAAAATTGGTGATTAGCGCCGCGAGATTTACAAGATTCACATTTTAATCCCAGTGAGTAAATAAATGGCCTTTATAGCGCACAATAACAATGAGATTATATTTAAAGGAACTGTTCGAGTCTGCAGCTAATATGTAAAAAGGCAACACCTTTACAATTAGAGTAAAATAATTATTACATTAATATTGTGATGCCGGATATAGAAACGCGCGCGCCGATACTGCTGCACAAGACAAAAATGTCAGGGCGGACGTGTTAATACAAATTACAATTAACAATATTCGCATAGCTGTCTCGGTGGCTGTGCTAACTGTCCGCGCTCCGTTGTCGATGACATTATGTAATAACTCACGCGAAACATTAAATAATAATCATTAGAAAATTACAACAATACAAAAATAAATAATTATGCGCGTTATTGTGTGTGTTTATGGTAGATGGTCACTTGTTGGCGTCAACAATATCAGTTAAGATAAAAAGTACTAGTGAAACAGGTGATGCTATAAGTGACATTCTAGATTTAACGAAAGAAAAAATAAATAGTTTCTCTAATAAATTGGTGATAATGTTGTGATTTCAATTTAATTTGTTTAATATTTTCTGCAGGATGATCATTACATTGTGAAATAACTAACTGAGAAAGAATCAGTACCGCAAATAATTATTCCTCGTAAAGGATCACAGGAGAATGTGGTTGAAATTCATGAACATGAAATGAAATTGCGTCAGTAGCAGATAGAACTTAAATGGTAAGAGCTACAATTGCGACAGGAAGAAATACAAAAAAAAGATGTCAATAATATCACTAATATTGCAGGATCATTAAAAATGATTGTACAAAATTTAAAATAACCTATTGATATTGTACTAATCGTACGTTCAAAGACCATCAAAGTGATTAGTAGTAAAATTTTGTTTCTTTTAATAATTAATAATATTCAAGTATCGTTATTATTATTATTGATTTTTTCTAAAGACTAATTGATTTTTGGTAAAAGTCTAACAAAACTATTGCGATAATTTTTATATTAATACGTTTACAATTTTATACATTTTATTGTCTGAAGATTTTATTTTTGTGTCACATATTTTCAATGGGTGAGTAATACTACCTCAAAAATAACAAATCTTTTCATATACAAGAATATCTCAATGTGTAAATAGTAATTTTGTCGTGACTTAGTTATAGAATGACATAATATTACAAAGATGACTAATAATTTAAAAATAATAAAAAAAAAATTAATTAGTAAAATTGTATACACCAGTTTTGGTATTGTGTTTTTTATTACAGCTATTATCATCCCTTATTATTGTTCATATAAGCATATTACTGCACTCCGATTTTCGTCTTCAAGTTATACATTGCATTTTCAAAATAAATAAAACATCATCATCATTATCCATAAGAATTTTATCTACTGGTAAATAATCATCTATTCGAATATATACATATATATAATATGGTGCAGTGTAGCAGTGTACACATTTATAGTCTTACTGCGGACATGGGGCTTGCAGTGCAGGTTTCTTTGTTTACATAAACAGTACATTATATTTATAAGTTCACCGCATATCTTTTCCAGAGAGATTACATCAGTTTAAGCGGTCATTTATCTACACCACAATGTAACAAATAATCATAGATTTTTTTAAAAAATATTTATTTTATCAATTCTATACTCATAAATGTTGTACCTTTACAATTTACAGAAAATGTTTGTTTTTTAATTTTCCATATTTGATACAATATTCTAAATATTTTGTTTATTTTGTCTTGTATTGAGGTTTACAGACATTTTTGGTTTTATTTTCTATAAATGTCAATTAAATAATATTAGTTGA